>NC_056744.1:1317655976-1317760717 GCF_019279795.1 Protopterus annectens | reverse complement strand
GTATTATATGAAGAGTTAGTGACTCATGGCTTGAAAAGGCCAGCATTGAGTCAGCTTTTTGGCTTCACCATATTCACAATGAAGACTGGTAGTACTGGGGTATGTGCACTAATGTTTTTTTTTTTGTGGACAGACCAATGCCAATGGGGTGCTCAATGGCTTGATACAGATTTGAGACATTTAGTTCAGCCCTTTATTGGGTTTGGCAGCAAACTGCATCAAATATTACTTAAATGATTTTTTGTTTGTCACTGATGGGGCTTTGGGTGCCTGCAAAACATTTGACATTTTCAGGCAGTTGTGCTTATAAGTTGGGGTTCTGTTGTTAAAAGGGAAGCTTGAGGGACCCAAGAAATCAGTAGAGTTTTTGGGTTTGGAGATTGATGTTGTCAGTTTTACTTTCAGACTCTCTCCCAGGAAAAAAAAACGTGAGGGTGAATACAGACCACTTTTTAAGTTTTAAGAAAGTTAGAGTCAGATAGGTCATGGAATTGCTGGGTTTGCTTAACCTTGCATCTCTTAAGATGAGGAAAATGAAAACATCATTGGGTAAGAGTGTAGAAGAGTCAGAGAAGATCTACGCATATGGAAGGTCTTTTTATTACACTGTAATGCATTGTGTATTGGCAAAGGGATTGAGTTTCCTCAGAGCGTCAATCATTTACAGATGCATTTGGGTCTTCTAGTATGGGAGTCTATTTTCAAAACAAATGTTTTTTCTGTCCACTGGCCAGCTTTGTGGACTACGTGGGTATGAAAAGATGTTACTTTTCTTGAGCTTATACCTATTTGGAAAGCAACAGTAGTTTAGGGTACGTTACTTAGTCATACAAAGTGTTTTTTCATTGCAGCAACATGTGGCCAGGTTTTGACCAAAAGAACATCTAAGTCCAAGAAAGGTTCAATCTTTGTTGAAGCAGCTTATTTTGCAAAGTCTTAGGATAAATTTGTCTCTTAGAGCTTTGTAAGTCCCAGCAAAAAAGTAATGTTTTAGTGGATTGTCTCTCTTACTTACAAGTCTCAAGGTACAGCAGTACAAGACAACCCAATGACTGTTATGGATGTTATTTAGTTGACTGGTGAAGAGTAAAAGTTCAGCTAGTTTCACAATCTTGGTCAGCTAATACAAAACAAGGTTATGGGTCCGCAATTGTATCCTTTTTTTCAACTTATGGAATGATTCTTGCAGTTTTTAGAATTTGGTCTCCCTTACTATCTGTCAGTTTCTTGTCTCCAGGTTTACATAATGAGGCAGTAAAAACTCTTTGGGTTCACCTTTGTTTTGGGGAAAAATATTAGGCTTGCCAGATTTTACCTAAGACTGAGTGGTAGGTAGGATGATGTTAGGATGGTGGCAGGCTCTTGGGCTTGTGGTGGATTGCCAGCAGCCCATACACTGGCCATTATAGATGGCATTTATAAGTTAATGTCAAGTTACTTCCTCTATGCCCTAGATGCATCAGTAGGGGTGCTCAGTGCTGGGCAGATTCTTCCAGATTTAATTTGGGGAGATGACTATCTCTTAGGCAATTTAGTCTCTGTCTGACACCCTAGATCTAAGACAGACCTGTAATTGCAGGATCAGTTATGTAAATTCTTTGTGTCCTTCTGCATTATCGTGCCTGATGCAGTGGGACAGGACCCTGTCGTATTTATGTTCCACAATTTCAATTGGGGAATTAGTTTTTCGAAAGTCTCAGAATAAAGTGATTACCCCAATGAGCTTAGCATGGTTCTCCATAAGGCACAAGAGTTTCAGAATTTGTCTACCCTAGTTATATCACCTCATTCCTTTTATGTTTGGAGAGCTTCCACCCGGGATAGGCAGGATCAATCTACTGAAGTCATAAAGAGGGTTGGGTGTTGGTCCTTTAATGCCTTTCTGAAATACATCAGATTATTGTTCCTAAATGCTAATACTTATTTCTTTTTCAGGTTTAAGTCATGTGGTGGTGTCAAGTCATCCCTACATTTTGCTAGCAGTTAGAGGAGCAGCAGTTTGCCCCAGTCCTTTAAATTTAGGTTTAGATCCCTTGTTGCTTAGTTGTTCTTCACATGGTATTAAAATATAGTTAAATAAAGAAGGCTGCAATGGAAACCTGGTGTGACTGTTTGCATCCTGAAGCAGATGTGGCACAAGATTTTACTTTGTTAGATTAGTTAGTTAGAATCCAGTCTAGGAAGATTTCCTGTTATTATTTTTGTTAAGCCTGGTGGTGAAATTTATAAGCTAGTCTATTGAATCTTTAGGATTGTCCTTATTAAGGGGGCTGACAGTCAATGTTAGGCTCTCCTAAAATTAATGTTTCATGATGGCTGTTATCAGACATCCAGTTCATGATGCTTTCACTGGTAGTAATATTCTTACTTGATGGGATATAACAGGAGATAAATGGAGTATTTCTATTGTTGCTTTTGACGTGGGCTAATAGAAGTTCAGTGCTATGGAAGTTTAGAACGTTTAGGTAGAGTGGGGTGCTTTCTAAAATGTGTTTGTAAATGATGGCTACTCCTCCTGTCCTTTTATGTTTACTGCCTATTATGAGTATGTTCAAGCCAGGAAGAATGATTTCATTTTTGGTTATTTCTTGTTTTAACCATGCATAGATGTCTTGCATTTTGTAATAGATGCTTCTGAGATTCATGTTAATCAGGAGTAAGTTTGAGTCACATGAAGATAGAAAATGGAGTTAGCAGAGTTGGATGGGAGGGAAGTATTTATAGAAAGAATTTGATGTACAGAGCCAGGATTTGGGTGAATATCCCCACAAAGTTTCAAAGTGGAAGTGGTGCATGAGGAGATACAGATAAATATAAAGCCACTTATGTTTGCATTTAAGTTTTGTTGTTGATTTGAGGTGTTAACCTTAGATTTAGATGTCAGAATATGTTGAGTGGTAGAGACAGGGAGTTATATTGAAAGAGAACAGAAGCTAGTTATGGTGTAGTGAGAGGCTGTGGTGAAAGAAAGATTTGGTGTGAGAGTAAGTGAGAGAAGGAAGCATGCAAAATAGTTGTATTGAAGTTAGTAACACTGTTAGTGTCGAAGTGAGTAGTCATACCAGTGTCACAATCCTAATGTGTTCTTTTTAAGCCCAGTATCATACAGTTTAGTAGTCTGTTAACAGTATGTTTGGTAGTTAACATTAAAAGTGATCCATTATAGCACCTGTTACATTACTTTACCAGTTTCTTACCAAATTTATGTAGTAGGTATTATTAGCAGTGCATATACTTATTCTTCTCAACCATCATTTTTAATATGTAAAGTGTATATTAAACCTATGTCTTCAGCAAGTATTTCATGATCATAAGCTTTGATCAAAAGTAATACATGTTTAAAATATAGAGTACCAGGTGGTCATGCAGAATTAAAGGGAAGGGACTTTTCATTAGCCTTGAATGAACTTGAAACCAAATATATTGTTAAAATCAATACTTTGGATCACAGGTGTTTAAAATAAACTGTGAATGGCAATATTTTATATGAAGTATTAGTTTGATAAATATATAAATTAAACATTAATATACAATTGTTTCCTCTTATGTTGTACATAAAACAAATCTCTGTGCCTTTACTTGCTAAAAATATTTTGAGCAGTAGTTAGTGTTTGATGTTTAAAGAACTGCTTGAATTAGTGAAATCGTTCATTCCTCCTTGGAGACAAAAGCTGAAGTATGGGAGAAGCAATAAAGTCTCTGTTGTCCTGTAGTTGTTATTCTTATTTCACTGTGTAAAGTTTTTACTTCTAATTGGTACTAAAACATAAAATGTTATGGAATTTCAGCAGAAATTTAAATAGATGTGGGATTACTGAAGACACAAAAAAGGTAATAGATTAACTAGTTTTATTAGTAAGTCTTATGTCTAAGTCTCCCTCTTTGTCAGTCTCTTGTCCACTCTTAAATGTTGCCTTTCTTTCTTTGTCAGTCTCTTGCCCACGGTCACAAGTTGCCTTTCTTTCTTTCTACCTTCTCCCTCTCTATGCTTACAGAGATGTTTATACATCTACTGTAGTCAGAGATGGTGTGGAAGATAATAGTGTTGTTGATAAGACCTGAAAAAGTCCTTGAAGTTGAAAATGCCTGTGGAAACATGTAGTCATTGCATGTCCTTCTTTACAGACATTAGAGAGTAGAAACCAAGAAGACACAGTTAAGTGAAGTACCTAACTATGACAAATGATATCCGAGACATATAAATGTTTTCCTATCAGTGTAAGAAATAATTTTTTCTACCTTTGTCAGTTGTTTGTACAGCCAGATTTTCCTTGCAGTACCATGTCCCCTTAGCATGTGAAAGTGTTTTGCTAGTGCTCTACACTGAACTTATTGATATCAGACAGCCACCTCCAAAAACTTGAGACCATGACTCCTTTAGTTTATCTAGTGAGAATGTGACAGTCACCAACAGTAGAAAGAATGTGATCATTGTCAGGGAAGACGAATAAGAAAGTGCATTGATATGAAATACTCACAGTAAATGTAGGCCCACCTGGAAGAACTTATTTATTTTAATTTGTTAACATCAGTAGTGAGCTGATCCAACTGGACTCTTTACAGCCACTTTCAGGGACTTACTTTTGAAGTTTTATTTATAGGTTCATAGGTTCATAGGTTCATACTAGGCTATCTGCCCTAGGGCATTTATAAGCCTAGCTAGAGTATGTTTGGCTTTCGCCACCCATTTTAAATTAATTTTGCTATGCCCTTTTTCGAGGTTAGTATACTGTGCCTCTGTCTAACAGTGACACAGAAGTGATACCCGGGGTAAACCTATGATCTCCCATCCACTCATCAAGACTCCTCTTGAAGAGAATCAATGAGGGACTCTGCCTAACCTGGACTGGGATTTTATTCCAGAGTGAAGGGAGCCTCTGGGTTATGAGTCTGTGCCTCCAGCATGTCCTATTTATTTCAGTGCTGAGGTTCAAGTCTCTCGAGCGTGTAGCTCGATGGGATTTGGATTTTTTGAGGTGCAGCATGTCCCTTAATTCCGGGTTGGACATGGCCTTATACGTCAGGCACAGGTCACCTCTGAGCAGGTGGTATGCCACTGAGTAGAGCTGGAGTTTCTTTAACTGGGCAGCTTATGGCATCTGTTTGAGCCCTTTGATCTTCTTGGTGAGGTACTTTTGGGGTCTTTCCAGTTGCTGCAGGTGTTTGGTAAGGTACATCCCAAAAGGGGCATTGTACTTGATTATGGTCCTGATGAGGGATGAGTAAAGAGGCACGATGACCTCCCCTAATCTAGATGTGAATCCCTTCATGATTAGGTGGGCTATATAAAATGTTTTTCTAACCACTTTGGCCACGTGGTTGTCAAATGAGAGATTGCTATCAACTTGGGTCCCCAGGTCCCTAATTACTTCTTCTGTACTTAATGGATTACCACCTATGTGGTAATTTGTGGGCACTTTGTTTTTGCCAAAGGGGATGACTATACACTTTTTGGCATTTAGCTTGAGGCCATGGCTCTGGCACCAGTTGTCTGTTTCTATGAGGCCCTTTTGGAGGATGCTTGTGTCGGCTGGAGAGTCGATTATGGCGCCCAGTTTGCAGTCATCTGCGAACTTGGTCAGCCACAGTCCTTCCATGCTGGCCTGTACCTCCGAGAAATATATACCAAACAAGAGAAGTCCCAGGACTGAGCCTTGTGGGACGCCACTTGTAACTGGTTTGGAGTCTGACATGGCTCCAGCAATTCTAACCATGTGGGTTCTGTCCTTGAGCCAGTTTGCAACCCATCTAGTGACATAGGGGTTTATATTTAAGCTGGTGAGCTTATCTATAATGCCCGAGTGGGTATTGTATCAAGGCTTTTGTGAGGTCCAGATAGGCTGTGTGGACCACCTTCCCTTCGTCAATGGCCTTGGTGACTGTTTCAAAGAAGTCAACCAGGTTTAAGAGGCAGGATCTGCCCTTAACAAAGCTGAACTGGGTAGGATCCAGTGTCTGTAGGTCCCCAATATCTTTATTTATGAGGTCCATGATGATCCTTTCCATAGCTTTGCAGACCAAGCTAGTCAGGCTTATGGGGCGATAGTTTCCAGGGTCCGTTGAGGCACCACCTTTGTGGAGAGGGACCACTGTTGCTGTATGCCACTCTTTGGGTACATATCCTGTAGTAAGGCTGAGATTGAACAGTAGTTTTATGTTTGGGTTTAGCTCTTCTTGGAGTTCATGTAGGACGCAGCCTGGGACACCATCTGGTCCCATTGATGCTGTGTTTTTTGCTTTGGAAAGGGCGGCTCCCACCTGAGCATCTGAGATGTCAGGGGGGCAGCACTCTGCTGGGATAGATATTTGCCCTTTGGTGGGGGAGTTTGCGCTGAACCTGTCAGCTAGGATGTTGGCAATGTCTGTGGGATCAGTGTATTTTTTGTCATTTTGGACTAATTCTGAGCATATCTGGGAATTCCCACCCAGGTTCCTAACATAACTAAAGAAAGCCTTGTGATTATCCTTAGTGTCCTGTGCAATTTTTCTCTCGAAGCTGGCCTTTGACGATTTTATGAGTGCCCTTAATTTTTTGCTAATACTGATCAGAGATGCCTTCCCTTTTTGGGATTTTGCTCTATCATGTAGTAGCTTCCTCCTTCTATTGTATAGTTTGTTTATGGCTGGGGTCCACCAGACAGGCCATCTGCCTTTGGAGGATTGGGTCTTGGTTTTATTTGGGATTGCATGATCCATGCATTCCTGAAGGTGTTTATAGAATGCATTTATAAAGGATTCTGTGGTCTGGGCCGTATTTTCCACAGGCCCGGGGGCTTTGAAGGATTCCACCTCGGTTTTGAGGAGTGTGAAATTTGCTTTAGAGAAGTTTTTCACTGTGGTTTTCTGGGCAGGGGGTGGGGTCGGGATGTGAATATCCAGTGAGATCAGTTTATGGTCTGATCTTACCAGTGAGGGATTCCATTTTGGTCTGGAGCATAGAGTCCCCATGTTGGTGAAGATCAGGTCCAGTATGTTTTCCCCTCTTGTGGGAGTGGTAACAAGTTGTTCCATAGCATTTGAGTTTATGAATTCTAGGAACCTTTGGGCTAGGGTGTTGGAGCTAGAGTAATGCTCCCAATCTATGTTTGGGTAGTTGAAGTCGCCCAATATAATGGTGTTCGGAGTGACCTTCATATTTTCCAGTGTTCTCAGGAAGGCTGAGTGGGGTTCCTGGGTTTGAGAGGGTGGTCTGTAGCAGGCTATAAACTGGAAGGCAGTTTTACCCACTGTTAGTTGCACATGGATAGTCTCTGATGCTTTGTGCTTTGCCACCAACCTGGAGGTGTGGGTATCTTTGATGAATATCGATACTCCCCCTCCTTTTGTGGTTCGGTCCAAGTTTTGGGGCCGAAAAGCATGGTATGAGGTATAACCTGGTAGTGCTGGGGTGCTCTTGGGAGTCCTGAACCAGGTTTCTGTTACTGCACAGAAGTCAATGTTCTCCATGCTAAGGAGAGTTTAGAGTGCATGCATCTTGAGGTTTAGACTTCTGGCGTTGAGTAGCATTACTCTTAGTTTCTTATCCCTTGTGATACCTATGGAGGTGGGTTTGTCTTTTGAGCCTTGCCTAAAAAAGGCACTATGGGGGTAGCAAGAGCCTTTGCCAATATCCAAAAGCCCAGGGGTGACAGGTGCAAGCCGTCCCTAGCAAAGCATCGTGGCTTGTCGTGCATATCATCCCAAGCTGACAGGCATTGGATCCCATTTGAATGACACCAATACTTAAGCCAGTTGTTGAAATTGATCATCTTGTCTTCATATTGTGGCATCATTCTTGGTGAGGGCAAGATGCTACTCAAGGTCAGGGTCATACCAGCCTGGGCTACATGCTCAGAGAGCTCCTCTATGTCTCTTTTCATGTAGTCCAAGGAGGTACGTCTCAGGTCATTCACACCAGCATGGACAATGACTGAGTCATATTTGTACTTGCCTTGGAGTGACCTGAGTGCTTGTGTTATGTGGTGGATCCTAGCGCCAGACAGGCTGCTCATCGTGACCTTCTCCTTGTTCAGCCTGGTGAGCGGGACGTCAGTGTGCCTGACGATAGAGTCGCCTATTACAAGTGTATCAGGTGTGTTGTTTAGCCTTAAGGGCTGTGACTGTTCGGCACACTGGCTTTGTGAGATATGTGTTGCACGTGTTTTGTTTTGGGATAGCGGTTGCTTGGGTGTCTGCTTTGGAGGTCTCTGCTGCTTAGGCAGATCTTTATTTAGAGCCTCCGAGTATGTTTTTGTGTGATTATGTGTTTGGTTTGCTGTCGTGGTAGGTCTATGTGAGACTGGAATTGAGTTGAGAGAGCTTAGCCTCCAGTTTGGCTATATGGTTGCATCTCTCACATGTGTTGGAATTTGTTGGGAGGAGGAGAGGGTTGTCTGTGTATATGAGGCAGTTGTTACATTGCCTCAAGATTCCCATATTCACCAGCTGGACCGGAGAGGAGATTGACAACTGACCTTTGGGCATGCTAGAATAATATTGGGAATTTCTTTATAATTGAAAACAAGGGCCAATGGGGAGCGAGGGTGTAGTGCTTTTAATTTTTAGTGCTGACTTATAATTGCTTTAGTGAGCAAGTGCCAGGTAACAAGTGCAATGTGTTACAGGTAACTTAAATGCAAAAACGACAAACAGTAACTTTCTTTCAAGCGAAGCAAGGAAATAAGTGCAGTAAGCAATGCAGATATCACTAGGGATCCACAGAAGCGCTGAGAATCCGCGTTTTAGGTGGAATTAATGTTCCAGGGAAATAACAAGCATACAAACAGAGCTAGATTCAGCAGGCCTGGATCTAGTCTATGCTACAGCAAACAAGGTGTACCAATTTCAGTAAGATACAGTTCAAATATTCAGGCACTATAAACCTTTAACCAGAAATTCCCAGCTCAGAAGGGCAGAGTCCAGCCTCTCCTCCCACAAGAGTGCAGACCACGAACCTTCTTAATGTAAAATAACTGGCCTGAAGCCCAAGTGCTTAAACCAGAGCTAATACACTTTAAGAATAACAGACACTGAGCTCTCAATCAGCAGTTCCCAACTTAGAAGGATGTAAGCTACCTGTTCTGCCACTACAGTGCAGACCACAAACCCTCTCAATGTAAAAGAACTGGTCTGAAGCCCAAGTGTTTAAACTAAAAGGCTTAGAATGAGTTGCACCAAGCAGTAATAAATACAATTGTGAACTTTTAAGATGTTGCAAAAGCAAAATAAAGTAGGAAGAAACACAAGTACAGTAAAAGCATAAACATTTTTTTTTTTTTTTTTTTTTTTTTTTTTAGAAAAGTAGCAAAAGCAGTAGTAAATACAATTCTCATGCAGTGCAAGCTGGCACACTTGAATATGTAGCAATATTAGTCCACACACAGTTTGAAAAAATGTAATTAAATTAAAAAGGACTAAAAGCAAGTGCAGAAAGGGTTTATTAGGTAGAATGCGGTAAAGAGATGTCATGGGGGAGTGTCTTAGATCAAATCTACAGTGGGGCGGGCACTGCAAAAGCCACCAAATTTAAACTACAACCAAGAATAGGGAGGGGGGGCGGGGGAACAGTTTCAACACAGATGTAAGGAATGTGCAAATTATAAACAAATATATATACTGTTTTCTATATATTTGCAGAGCAGTAAGACACAGATATCAAGCAGACAATTTAGCTCTATAATACAGAATAACACAGAAAATATACTCAGCTCTATAAACTTGAAGATAGTTCTGTAAGGCTGTCTCTCAAACTAACTGATGTCCTTCCGCATCTGGGTAGTTTTTAAGTCTTTTCAGTGACTCCTCTCCTAGCAGCTGAAATCAGCTTGGGAGACTGTTTTTCTCAGCATACTGAGACTTGCGCTAACCCACTCCATTCACACTCTGCTCCACTCATGCTCATTTCACTCCCCTACCCTAACCCCATTCCCACCCACCCCCCTTTCATTAAATTTATACCTGTCCTCACCACACCCACTCTCTTCAACTCACCAATCAACCACATAACCACACCCTTTCATCACCCCTCCCACCTCATGTGACCTACCCTCAATACCTCCCTACCCATCTCAAAGTCTATCTTCCCATCTTCTACTACTTTACTCCACCCCTCCCCATACTACACAACCCCTTTCCCCATACTTCCAACCCTAACCATTTCCATCAATCATGCAACTCCACCACTATATTTACCGCACTATTCTATCGGGCCTTCTACTCCTGGCCTACTATGCCTCTGACCACCACTATGTCTGCAGTAATTTCCACTACCCTCAAACACAAACTCTTCCCAATCAACTATCTCCTCCTAAACCTTATAGCTGCATACGTTATATTTATACATCTCCTACTCTTTTCTTTACCCTTTCAGACATATAAAAAACACACACACTCAAGAGCCCACTTTCAGATACCATCAGGGCATCACCAAACTAAGAAACCTTCTACTACATTCCCTTAGACATATAAAACTACTAGCTGACATCCATCTCAACCCAGGTTCAATCAATAATTTATACACCGCTAACCAAACTCGCACTAGGCCAAATGATCATACTTATGTAGCCACTAGCTCCAAATCTGACCTTCTAATAACTAACTTCAACATCAGACGCCTACTGGTTTTCTAGCTAAATACTCTCCTGATATAGTGTTTATTTCAGAGACCTGGTTAAAACCTCATAACAAGGACTCAGAATTTTTTTTCAACAGCTACAACATTTTAAGACAAGATAGACTAAACAAAAGGGGAGGTGGTGCAGCAATAATGATTAAAGACTCCCCAACCCTAGAAAAACTAAACTGCACAACTCCAGACATTTCCATTGCAGAGCCTCCTACTAAATCCTCACAAAATCATAATTATCATAGCCACATACCTGCTCCTCAAAAATAGCCTTCTCAACATTGAACTCCTCCTATCATGGTCTGCCTGTTCATTTAATCAGAAAACCATAATCCTAGGTGACTTTAACCTCAAATGGCTCTCATGCTCCTCAGACTCCCCTACTAATTTATAAACCTGTATAATTTCTCACAAGTCATAACCTGTCCCACTTGCATAAACACTGTAAAAAAGAGTCACTATTGGACTGGATATTAACCAACAATCCCGAGTGACCAAGCCCCCTGCCTTCCTATCAATCTTAGTGACCATGCCCCTACATTTCTACTTAGGAAAGAAATTCAAACTCAGTCTGAAATTCCCTTCAAATACATCCACAGCAAGAAACATTTCTCACCCGAACTATTTAACTCATTACTTAAACACTGTGATTGATCACCTTTAAGAAGCCTAAACCTAGACCTCACAGTTGAATATTTTACAACAAATTTCTTGAAATACTAAATAGCCTAGCCCCCACCAGGAAAATATGCCCCAAACACCAAAACCTACCATGGCTATCCCATGTTGTTAAACAACTGATTAGACAAATAGATAGAGCCAGGGCCCGGTACCTAACTACCAAATACAAATATGACCTCACCTATTATCAGCAATTAAGAAACCAAGCTAAGAAAAAAAATTAACAGTGATAAAAACACTACTTCCAAACCTCTCGACATAAGTTCCCAGACAACCCACAAAAATTCTGGAAAACAGTTAACTTCCTCCTTAACCCTGGTAAAACCCCCAACCCCTCTCCTTCCACAACCTCCATACCCCTAGCTTGACAGTTCAACTCTCACTTTATTAACTCCATCTCCTCACTCCTTCAAAACCATAAACAAGAGCCTCTCTCTATCCCCTCCATTAACTCAAATTCCACTAACTCACTCTCTTTTAAACCAGTTCAAACGTCCTATATAAGAAAGCTCCTAAGTAAACTAAAACCTCATTGCCTAGCTGCCAATCAACTACCAAACAAATTCCTAAAAATTACTGCTCTGTCTATTGCCTACCCAATCTCTATACTAATCAACCGCTCAACCCCCAAACATTATGTGCTCCTCCTCTGGAAAGTCACTCACATCATTCCACTCCACAAAGGAGGCCCCTCTAGAGAAATCTCCAACTACCGCCTTATAGCTATCCTCCTACCCATAGCCAAAATCCTAGAGAAATGTATTCATCTACAACTCCTCAACCAACTTACCTCTAGCAACCTTCTGTCCGATACTCAGCACAGTTTTAGACCACAGTATAGCACAAACACAGTCTTGTTATCCTTCACCAATACCATCCACCACCTTATGAACAACAGACAACTAGTCTCTACAATTTTCCTGGACATGTCAAAAGCCTTTGACATCATTTCCAACCAACTACTACTTAATACACTCATTACTTACAATCTCAGTCCAGCATCCCTAACATGGTTTCTCAGTTATATATCAAACTGTCAGTGGGCTACTAAAATGGAGAACAAACTCTCCCCACTACTGCCAGTGTCCACTGGTGTACCCCAAGGTTCCATACTTGGCCCTCTCCTCTTCATCACATTTACTAATATCCTTAATACAGCATGCCAACTTGCCTCAATCATCCAATACACATATGATACATCTTTTATCTGCTCCACCACTTTCCCACAAAACTACAGGAAAAAATGCAAAAAGCATTCCAAGAAATTGAAACTTACCTACCAGTAACCAACTCATTCTAAACCCAAACAATACTAAACTAATAATTTTTACAAACAAAACTAACAAGACCAACTAATCACCCCTCTCAATTCACTCCTCAAACTGTACCAAGATTGAACCTACTAACTAGGCCAAACTCCTGGGTATCACAATAGATTATCATCTCAAATTTGATATTCACATTTCCCTAACTATCAAAAAAGTTAATTCTAAACTCAGTGCTCTTTATAGAGCCAAACCCTACCTAACACCCCAAGCCAGGCTAGCCACAGCTAGATTACAACTTTTCAACACACTTCTCTACTGCTCACACATATTCACCAACTTACGCAAGCCAGACCTGCACAATCTTGAATCCTGCTTCAACAAAATTGCTAAGTTTGTCATTAATCAACCCCATAAGGCCCATCACTGCTCCTCTCTCCTACAACTAAACTGGCTAGAACTTCCTAACCTTCTAACCTTAAACAAACTCACCATCTCCCAGAAAGTCATTCATAACCCACATACCTGCCAGCAATCAAAACTGTTCTCCAACCACAGGTACACTGCAGGCCCCTTAGGTCTTCCAAACAGGCCATTGCTTAAAATAACACAATCACATTAACTACCATAGTGACTCCCTCTGCTCTAACAAAATAGCTAAGCCCTAGAATGCTCTTCCCCCAAACATACAATGCACCTCCTGCTACTCTTCACAAAAATAAAGGAATATCTTAAAAGTAACTGGCTTTGCCCCTGTAGTCAACCCAGATAACTCCTCTCTTATTCTTTTTCCTCTCCTATGCCCACTTCACCTTTCACTTCCATTGCTATTTATATTACAATATACACAACTGATTTGGTTTTCCTCACTGCTATTGCACCGCAAATTTCAGCTATTCAAAATTTAAATTAGTCAACTTCTAAATCTCTGAGTAATCATGCCTTGCAGGCTAGACCTGTTCATTGACTGTTTTTACAATTCCTGTTCTCACTTGGTTATTCCATATCACTAAGGTTTACATTTCTAATTTAATAAGTTATTAATGTAAGAATATTTAGTCATTGTTGCATTGAATTTCAATGTAAATTTTGTACTTTATTTTTAGTTTTCATTTTCAATTAATTCTGATGGAATGTTTGTATATTACTACTATTGTTCTGATGTAATTTCTTTATTTTTTATATCTGTAATGATTTGTAACTGGAGCTTTTCTCCCAGGTCTCTGCTGAGAAAGGGCAATCCAGCCTAGTCCAGGTAAACAAATATAAAATAAATAATATAAATTAACTCCCCAAAACAACCTAAAACACTATTATATCCAATGACAATACTAAAAAAGTAGCAGCAGATTTAAGAAATAGATTTCTTCAGCTACAGGACAAATTCTTCCCTTAGACACTAGACTACATAAAACAAGCCAAAAGCCATTGGCAAGCAAATGAACTTAAGTCATTCTACAAATTAAGAAATGCAGCACTGTTTAAATGCCACCCCAACCAAGAGAAAAGGGATAAAGGCATGTTACTGTCATGTCATGTGACATGTCATATAAACCAATATCTCCATCTGTTTAATACCTTATCTCCAATACACCTGATTAGATCTGATTAACTCACTCATCCTAAACAGTGATTCAGCTTGACACACCATTACTGCTCTAAATCCACTACACAATCTAATCCCCTCTTTCAACTTACTGGTCTCTATTAGTGTTCATAACTTAGTAACAACTGCCCATGTCACCAGCACTTCTACTTCTCCTACTTTAACTCTGTTCTCCCTTTTCTAATCCACTTATGTAAATGTACATGTATTTGGTATGCAAGATCTTATATATATTGTTTGTTTTTTGTCTGTGCTTACCTATAAATATAAACCATTGTTATTTGTGTACTGTACATCATTTTGTTACATTATGATGTAACCCAAACTAAACCTGCAATTGGCCATTGTTTGATCAGTGTTCTACCATGGGAAACTAATTTATAGGTTCATAGGAGGTTACTAGGCTAATGGCCCTAGGGCTCTTACAAGCCTAACCAAGTCCAACCCTTGTTCATAGGTTCATAGGTAGGTACTAGGCTATCGGCCCAAGGGCCTACATAAGCCTAGCCAACAAGGTTCCTGGCTTACACCACCCAAGAAAGTTATTATATGTTCATAGGTAGGTACTAGGCTATTGGCACAAGGGCCTTCGTAACTGTTAGAAAAATATGTATTAGTAATATGCATGCTTAGAGCAAATGAGGTTAAAAAGGGTTAATACATTTATTCTGTTCACACTGCATGAAAATCTGTACAAGCTACTACAGACATTCCAATCCTGTTACATCATGAAAATATGTGCAACAATGATTCTGTTTATGCCGTGAAAATTATGTCCAGTCATTAAAAGATTAACAAGAAGCATTTACTAGTGTCATGAGACTTAACAAAGAGTTATTGATTTTCTGCTTATGCTGTGAGAAAGTATATAATTATTAGAAGTACTGATAAAAAGAACAATGAATGCTTGAGAGTTTAAACCGTAGTCAGCATTACTTGTACCTAAGCTCGAATCTAGGTAAAATGTAACACATATATATTAGAACTGCACAACTGAAGAATTGAAAGATTGTAGTGGGCTAAAAATAAGCCCCAAGGCCAGGTTGTTTTTCTCAAATGTTTTTTGTAAATCAACAATAATCCAGTCATGTCAGCAGGAAATCTAAGTAACATTTTCTATGTAACACATAGTGAGTTTTAAATCTGAACATGTCAGCAGGAAATCTAAGTAACATTTTCTGTAGAATAATACAGAAAGCTGTGTCTAATTACGTCAGAAATAGAATAGTAACATTTCATAGAACTGTATAAAAACAGCATATTGCTCACTAGTAATTCAGACAAAATCCTGTACCTACATGTTTTGTCTCCTTGCTGCAAGCAATAAAGGAAGCTTTACTTGAACCTTACATGCATTGGTCTTTGAAGTTTTTTCCTTTGACAAATTGGTCCTTCGGACCAGAAACCCTCGCTTCACCTCGGATCAGACAGGCCAGGTGGTTGAAACCGTATGGGGAAGAAACCCAATCGGTTCTTCTTATATGAAAAGTCTTCCGACTGAATTGTCGTTCAAAAGAGGCCAGCCACTTTCTGATCTGCGACTGAAGGACAGGTCTCCACGAATCAGGTGATCAATCACATAGGCTCAGGTAAGGTGAATCTACTTTTTTCTGTTTTCTGTTTTAGATCAGGGACTGGATAAGTATTGTTTTTTTGTTTCCAGTTAAAAAGGCTAATGGAGAATGGCGTATGGTCCAAGATTTACAAGCTGTAAATGATGCAGTAATACCAAGGGCACCCACGGTGCCAGACCCACACACCCTGTTGAATGATTTAAGACCTCAACAAAAGTATTTTTCTGTGGTAGATATCAGCAATGCGTTCTTTTCCATACCGATACACCCTGACAGCCAGTATTGGTTTGCATTTACATTTCAGGGGAAAAGGTATACATATATGAGACTACCACAGGGATATTGTGAAAGTTCAACAATATTCTCACAAGAAATGGCAAGCAACTTGGTGAGATTTATCCCACCAAGAGGCAGTCAGATTTTACTTTACGCTGATGACATCTTGCTGGCAGCCCCCACCCAACAAGATTGTAGGGAAGATACCATAGCACTAGTATGTTTTTAGCAGCTGAAGGACATAAGTTAAACAAATGTAAACTGCAGCTTTGGAAAACAAAAGTCAAATATCTGGGATATGTAATATCCAAAGAAGGTAGAACATTAGATGAGGACAGAAAAGTAGCAATTTTGCAAGCACCAAAACCTACTACCAAGAAGGAAATGATGTCCTTCCTGGGTACAACTAACTTTTGCCGGAGCTGGATTCCAAACTATGCCTTGGAATCTGCACCTCTGACAGACCTTATATATACAAAAAACCTATAGCAGCACAAGATTTATTACAGTGGACACCAGTGGCAGAATCAGCCTTCTGTAAACTGAAACAGTTAATAGCGTCCTCACTAGTTCTAGGATTACCAAACTACCATAAACATTTTTTCCAAACTGTAGATTGTAAGCAAGGTTATATGACATCAGTGTTAACACAACAGCATGGGGATAAGCAAGCCCCATTGCTTACTATTCATCACAACTAGATCCAGTGGCACGGTCCTTACCCCACTGTGTACAAGCAGTAGTTGCAGCTGCAATGGCAGTACAGGCTTCAGCCTCAGTAGTTTTATTCCACCCTCTCACTTTGAGAGTGCCTCATGCAGTCACGATTATTTTACTGCAAGAGAAAGTAGCATATCTTTCCTCTGCTAGGCACCTTTCCTGTATGACCATATTGTTGAGTCAGCCTCATATGACAATTGAATGATACATGACTTTAAGCCCTTCTACCTTGCTCCCAACTCCTGCAGATGGCACACCACACTGCTGCCTGCAGGTAATTGAGCAAAAGACACTACCCAGAAAAGATCTCACAGATGCACCCTTGGATGATGCCGAGGTGACATACTACGTGGACGGTTCGTGCAAAAGGGGTCCTGCAGGACAGAACCTAGTAGGATATGCAGTAGTCACTGATACTGAGATTGTAGAAGCAAAATCTTTACCACACAACTTATCTGCACAGGCAGCAGAATTGATAGCCCTGACACGGGCATGTACCTTAGCAAGGGGTAAACATGTAAACATTTTTACTGACAGCCAGTACGCTTTTTCTACTTACATGTTTTTGCGCAACAGTGGAAAAACCAAGGAATGATGACATCTACTGGCAAACCTATAAATCATGCACAGTTTATTCTAGATCTGTTAGAATCTATTCAGTTACCCCGGAAAGCAGCTATTTGTAAATGCACAGCTCACACCAAGCAACAAGATAAAATTTCAAACGGTAATGCAAGAGCTGATACAGCTGCAAAACAAGCAGCTTCTGAAGTTTTTCTTTCTGATGAGGAATTACAACCCTCTGAAACTTTAGATTTAGACATGTTCAAAACAATGCAGACGCTTACTACACAAGCTGAAAAACAATGATGGATAAAACGAGGAGCAATCCCCAAAAGGGGCTGTACATCTCTAAAGAGGGAAAACCGATACTACCCTCTAATTTGTTTCGATATGCAGCTTTGTTGAGCCATGGGCAGTGCCATGTCTCAACAGGGGGGAGAATGGCACAGCTAGTAAACAAAGTGTTCGCAATGTATGGATTTACAAACTACTCTATAAAATTTTGTTTGATGTGTCAAATTTGTAACAAATATCAAGCACAGGGGGCGATAAAGCCCAAGAAAGGATTTTTCCCTACACCACCATACCCGTTTCACACTATCTGTATGGATTTCATAGAATTGAACAAATGTGAAAATAAGAAGTATTGTCTTGTCATTGTAGATATGTTTTCCAGATGGGTGGAAGTTTTCCCAACCAAAAATCCAGATGCAGCCACTGTGGCAAAAGTACTTGTCAAAGAAATCATTTCTAGATTTGGAATTCTGGAAAAAATCTACAGTGACAATGGCACACACTTTGTAAACCAAACCATACAACAGTTAAGTAAGCCTTTTGGTATTTCTTTAAAATTATTGTGCATATCATCCCAGTCTGTGGGGCTAGTCGAAAGGCACAATAGTATACTAAAAATAAATTGAGAAAACTAATAGCTGAGACAGGAAAAATTGGGCATATTGTTTGCCCTGGCACTGTTAAACATGAGAACTGTTCCTACAGCAAAAGGATTAACTCCATTTGAAAAGCTGTACGGGAGGGTACTATACACCTCAGTGGAAACCTCTCATGTCATCAGATCAGGAAGCTGATTTTACACTAGCCGAATGTATGAAAAAGTTGTTAAGTTCCAAACACTTGTTACAGTCTGATTCTGTTTCAGGTCAAGCTGTAATATCGAAGTGGCAGTGACACCTGGAGACTGGGTGTGGATAAAGACTATAAAAAAGAAGAGTTGGACATTACCAAAGTGGGAAGGTCCCTACCAGGGGCTTCTTTCGACACCCACTGCAGTCAAAATCACAGAGTGAGCTTCATGGATCCACTTGATGCACTGCAAACTAGTCAAAACTTGAACTGAACAAAATTTTACCTCTCCATCGGGGCCCTCAGCACAAAAGTCTGGCTACAAAGGGAGGTCAGATCAATAGGACTGATCTGTCTCAACCCCAGTGAAGAAACCATCGGTGCTGAAGGTCCTATTAGGGCAGAGAGTAAGAGCATATGTCTGAAATAAAGATGATAAAATCCAGTAAGATCCAAATGTACCTGTTCAGAAGAGTCGGAGAAAACCGAAATGCAGAACAACTGTTTCCTCAGAAGTATTGCATAACCATCTTGTTAACTATACTGGTGACAATAGTCTTTTTGTTGTGGCCATTACTTTTCTCAGCCACACAAGTAGAACTAAGTAAACGTGCAAAATGGCATCCAAATTTCAATACTTATCAGGCTATTAAGCACGCTTATGCAGACACCCTCAATATCTCCAATTGCTGGGTCTGTGCAGCTATTCCTACTGCACATGGAGGAATACCCTTAATACAGATTCCATTAAATATTAATCAAACCTGGCAAGCATTACTGAAGGATGCAGTGAATGTGACATCGATTAAAAGGGTGACCCTATTTTTACCCAAGGAAAAAAAAAGAACAGTATGCTTTCAAAACTACGGAAAACAGAAGTTGGAAATAGCACCTGTAATATGACAGTGATACATCACTGTACCGGGAATTCCTGCACCATGATAAATGAAGGCCAGCAATTACAGGTTGGCAATAGCAATGACTTTACTGAAAGGAAGAAAACGGTCGATAAAAATCAAATTGTGTATAGTAAAATGTTCTGGGCTATGACCCAACAAAAGCCTATAAAATCAGCAACATTTCAGTAGCAATTCCTGACTGCTACTTTGAATGTGGTGATAAAGCATATAAATGGCTACCAGGCAACTGGTCTGGAAGCTGTTTTCTGGCATATCTGATTCCAGCAATATGACATGTATCAACACTACCCCAGGAAAATTCAAATGTTCGAGAAATCAAGAAACCCGCTAATCCAGTGGGACAAGTTGATGCATCCTGGATATACCACCATGATCTAGCCCATGTGAGTGACAAAGGACTGTCGCACATGGATCTAGGCAATGACGTCATATCTTGGGCAGGCATAATACCAGCATACGGAGCAGGAAATCGATCTGTTTTTTTGGATCTCAGTTGTGCTGGATATGTGTAATGGTTACTGCTGTGAAGTGCGTATTTTTTCAAAACAGCTCTACATATAGTTAATGTTTAGTTGTTATCTAGAGGCATCCATTTAGCCTTTGCCTAAAGAGCAATGCTAGCATCCAACTAAAGAGAGAAATAGCTATAATGCCTTGTTAAACAATACTGCTCTTATTATACTTTAATGTAGAATTGGTATTTTAATAGTCCAGGTTGTAGTGCTACTCAACATTTAATGAACACACTGTGTATCATATTACAGCTGTTTTCAAGCTGCTCACATACTGTTGTTTCAGTAATCTGTACAGCAGTTTTCCTTCCCTGTGTGTACTCAGTTTCTTAATGTTCTTTTCAACTGAACTAGCTAAACTGTATTTGTATTTTAGTTGTTCTACCCTGAACATACCTACATTTTTTCTCCAATCCTCTTTCTTTTTCTACCTGTAGCACTCCCAAGTTGCAACCTTGCAGAACCCCTGACTCTCATCACTGAATCAAGGCCCCTAACAAGAGCTACTACCCAGCTACACCACAAGAAATTACCACTCACCTTCTTGAATCTAAGTATGTTATACCACAGGCTACACAACCTGTAATTGTTGTACTCTACCTTCAAATTTAAAATGGCAAAGAGCATGCTACCAGGGGCTCATCCTGCCTAGAGATCCCCTACAGGCCCCTTTTTCATTTCTTACTTTCCCTACTTTCCTGAGATGCTCCTACCTCACTAAAGCACCCCATCTGGGTCCCCAGCTATTTTGTGTGCTTGTAAATATTCCATGAACACTACCCCTACAGGTTTATCTATGTCTTTTGACCACTAGCTGGCCTTGACCTCCCACTTTTTAAGTGTTTTTTAGAAAACACTAACGATTGTATATATTATATATTGCAAACATGTTTCTTGGTTTGTACCACTAATTTCCTCATTACCTGCTCTCAGACTCCTCTCCTAGCAGCTGAAATCAGCTTGGGAGATTGTTTTTCTCAGCATACTGAGACTTGCACTAACCCACTCCATTCACTCTCCGCTCCGCTCGGGCTCACTTCACTCCTCTACCCTAACCCCATTACCACCTACCCCCTTTCATTAAATTTATACATGTCCTTACCACACCCACTCCCTTCAACTCACCAATCAACCACATAACCACACCCTTTCATCACCCCTCCCACCCCATGTGACCTACCCTCAATACCTCCCTACCCATCTCAAAGTCTATCTTCCCATCTTCTACTACTTTACTCCACCCCCCCCATACTACACAACCCCTTTCCCCATACTTCCACCCCTAACCCTTTCCATCAATCATGCAACTCCACCACTATATTTACTGCACTATTCTATCAGGCCTTCTACTCCTGGCATACTACACCTCTGACCACCACTATGTCTGCAGTAATTTCCACTACCCTCAAACACAAACTCTCCCCAATCAACTATCTCCTCCCAAACCTTATAGCTACATCTGTCATATTTATACATCTCCTACTCTTTTCTTTACCCTTTCAGACATATAAAAAACACACACACTCAACAGCCCACTTTCAGATACCATCAGGGCATCATCAAACTAAGAAACCTTCTACTACATTCCCTTAGACATATCAAACTACTAGCTGACATCCATCTCAACCCAGGTCCCATCAATGATTTATACACCTCTAACCAAACTCCCACTAGGCCAAATGATCATACTTATGTACCCACTAGCTCCAAATCTGACCTTCTAATAACTAACTTCAGCCTCAGAAGCCTACTAAACAAAATTAGTGAATTTCAAGCTGTTCTTGCCCCATACTCTCCTGATATAGTGGTTATTACAGAGACCTGGTTAAAACCTCATAACAAGGACTCAGAAATTTTTTTCAACAGCTATAACATTTTAAGACAAGATAGACTAAGCAAAAGGGGAAGTGTTGCAGCAATAATGTTTAAAGACTCCCTAACCCTAGAAAAACTAAACTGCACACCTCCAGACATTTCCATTGCAGAGCTTATCACCTGCCTCCTACTAAATCCTCACAAAATCATAATTATCATAGCCACATACCTGCTCCCCAATAATACCTTCTCAACATTGAACTCCTCCTATTATGGTCTGCCTGTACATTTAATCAGAAAACCATAATCCTAGGTGACTTTAACCTCAAATGACTCTCCTGCTCCTCAGACTCCCCTACTAACTTTATAAACCTGTATAATTTCTCATAAGTTATAACCTGTCCCACTTGCACAAACACTCAGAGTCACTATTGGACTGGATATTAACCAACAATCCTGAGTGACCAAGCCGGCTGCCTTCCTATCAATCTTAGTGACCATGCCCCTACATTTCTACTTAGGAAAATAATTCAAACTCAGTCTGAAAATCCCTTCAAATACATCCACAGCAAGAAACATTTCTCACCTGAACTATTTAATTCATTACTTAAGCACTGTGATTGGTCACCTTTAAGAAGCCTAAACCTAGACCTCGCAGTTGAATATTTTAACAACAAATTTCTTGAAATACTAAATAGCCTAGCCCCCACCATCAAAATATGCCCCAAACACCAAAAACTACCATTGCTATTCCATGTTGCTAAACAACTGATTAAACAAAGAGATAGAGCCAGAACCAGGTACCTACTACCAAAAACAAATATGACCTCACTTCTTATCAGCAATTAAGAAACCAAGCTAAGAAAAAAATTAACAGTGATTAAAACACTACTTCCAAACCTCTCGACAAACGTTCTTACACAACCCACAGAAATTCTGGAAAACAGTTAACTTCCTCCTCAACCCTGGTAAACCCCCCAACCCCTCTCCTTCCACAACCTCCATACCCCTAGCCTGACAGTTCAACTCTCACTTTATTAACTCCATCTCCTCACTCCTTCAAAACCACAAACAAGAGCCTCTCTCTATCCCCTCCATTAACTCATTCCACTAACTCACTCTCTTTTAAACCAGTTCAAACGTCCTATATAAGAAAGCTCCTAAATAAACTAAAACCTTGTTGCCTAGCTGCCAATCAACTACCAAACAAATTCCTAAAAATTACTGCTCTGTCTATTGCCTACCCAATCTCTATACTAATCAACCGCTCAATCCCCAAACATTATGTGCTTCTCCTCTGGAAAGTCACTCACATCATTCCACTCCACAAAGGAGGCCCCTCTAGAGAACTCTCCAACTACTGCCCTATAGCTATACTCCCACCCATAGCCAAAATCCTAGACAAATGTATTCATCTACAACTCCTCAACCAACTTACCTCTAGCAACCTCCTGTCCAATTCTCAGCACAGTTTTAGACCGCAGTATCGCACAAACACAGCCTTGTTATTCTTCACCAATACCATCCACCACCTTATGAACAACAGACAACTAGTCTCTACAATTTTCCTGGACATGTCAAAAGTCTTTGACACCATTTCCAACCAACTACTACTTAATACACTCGCTACTTACAATCTCAGTCCAGCATCCCTAACATGGTTTCTCAGTTATCTATCAAACTGTCAGCAGGCTACTAAATTGGAGAACAAACTCTCCCCACTACTGCCAGTGTCCACTGGTGTACCCCAAGGTTCCATACTTAACCCTCTCCTCTTCATCACATTTACTAATAACCTTAATACAGCAAGCCAACTTGCCTCAATTATCCAATACAGAGATGATACATCTCTTATCTGCTCCACCCCTTTCCCACAAAAACTACAGGAAAAAATACAAAAAGCATTCCAAGAAATTGAAACTTACCTATCAGCAACCAACTCATTCTAAACCCAAACAAGACTAAACTAATAATCTTTACAAACAAAACTAACAAGACCAACTAATCACCCCTCTCAATTCACTACTCAAACAGTACCAGGATTGATCCTACTAACCAGGCCAAACTCCTGGGTATCACAATAGATGATCATCTCAAATTTGATATTCACATTTCCTTAACTATCAAAAAAGTTAATTCTAAACTCAGTGCTCTTTATAGAGCCAAACCCTACCTAACACTCCAAGCCAGGCTAGCCACAGCTAGATTACAACTTTTCAACACACTTCTCTACTGCTCACACATATTCACCAACTTACGCAAGCCAGAACTGCACAATCTTGAATCCTGCTACAACAAAATTGCTAAGTTTGCCATTAATCAACCCCATAAAGCCCATCACTGCTCTGCTCTCCTATAACTAAACTGGCTAGGACTTCCTAACCTTCTAACCTTAAACCACCTCACCATCTCCCACAAAGTCATTCATAACCCACATACCTGCCAGCAATCTCAACTTTTCTTAAACCACAGGTACACTGCAGGCACCTTAGGTCTTCCAACAGGCCATTGCTTAAAATAACATAGTCACATTAACTACCATAGTGACTCCCTCTACTCTAACAAAATAGCTAAGTCCTGGAATGCTCTTCCCCCAAACATACAATGCACCTCCTGCTACTCTTCATTTAAAACAAAAATAAAGGAATATCTTAAAAGTAACTGGCTTTGCCCCTGAAGTCAACCCTGATAACTCCTCTCTCATTCTATTTCCTCTCCTATGCCCACTTCACCTTTCACTTCCTTTGCTATTTATATTACAATATTCACAACTGATTTGGTTTTCCTCACTGCTATTGCACCTCAAGTTTCAGCTATTCAAAATTTAAATTAGTTAACTTCTAAATCTCTGAGTAATCATGCCTTGCAGGCTAGACCTGTTAATTGACTGTTTTTCAATTCCTGTTCTCACGTGGTTATTCCATATCACTAAGGTTTACATTTCTAATTTAATAAGTTATTAATGTAAGAATATTTAGTCATTGTTGAACTGAATTTTGATGTAAATTTTGTACTTTATTTTTAGTTTTCATTTTGAATTAATTCTGATGGAATATTTGTATATTACTACTATTGTTCTGATGTAATTTCTTCATTTTTTTATATCTGTAATGATTTGTAACTGGAGCTTTTCTCCCCAGGTTGCCACTGAAAACGGGCAATCCAGCCTAGTCCAGGTAAACAAATGTAAAATAAATAATATAAATAAACTCCCCAAAACAACCTAAAACACTTTTATATCCAATGACAATCCTAAAAAAGTAGCAGCAGATTTAAGAAATAGATTTCTTCAGCTACAGGACAAATTCTTCCCCTTAGACACTAGACTACTTAAAACAAGCCAAAAGCCATTAGCAAGCAAAGGAACTTAAGTCATTCTACAAATTAAGAAATGCAGCACTGTTTAAATGACACCCCAACCAAGAGAAAAGGGATAAAGGCATTTCACTGTCATGTCATGTGACATCATATAAACCAATATCTCCATCTGTTTAATACCGTATCTTCAATACACCTGATTTCATCTGATTAACTCACTCATCCTAAACAGTGATTCAGCTTGACACACCATTACTGCTCTAAATCCACTACACAATCTAATCCTCTCTTTCAACTTACTGGTCTCTATTAGTGTTCATAACTTAGTAACAACTGCCCATGTCACCAGCACTTCTACTTCTCCTACTTTAACTCTGTTCTCCCTTTTCTAATCCACTTATGTAAATGTACATGTATTTGGCATGCAAGATCTTATATATATTGTTTGTTTTTTGTCTGTGCTTACCTATAAATATAAACCATTGTTATTTGTGTACTGTACATCGTTTTGTTACATTATGATGTAACCCAGACTAAACCTGCAATTGGCCATTGTTTGATCAGTGTTCTACCATGGGAAACTAATTTATAGGTTCATAGGAAGTTACTAGGCAAATGGCCCTAGGGCTCTTACAAGCCTAACCAAGCCCAACCCTTGTTCATAGGTTCATAGGTTCATAGGTAGGTACTAGGCTATCGGCCCAAGGGGGTACATAAGCCTAGTCAACAAGGTTCCCTGGCTTACACCACCCGAGAAAGTTATTATAGGTTCATAGGTAGGTACTAGGCTATCGGCCCAAGGGCCTTCGTAACCCTAGCCAACAAGGTTCCCTTAAGAGTCTAGAGATATGGTCTATGTTATAAGCAGATCTAAATAGCAGCAGCTGCCCCTATCCAAGAGGTGAAACCCCTGGGGTGAATTTGCATTTTCCCATCAAATCATCCAAGTTACACTTACAAAGGGTTAATGAGGGGCTCTGTTTAACCTGTATTGAAAGTTTATTCCAGAGGAGGGGTAACCTCTGGGTGACATAGCTGTCTCTCCAGGAAGTTCTGTTGATGTCACATGGCAGTTAACTTCCCTAGAGCAAGTGAATCGTGTACAATTTGACTTATGAGCATTTCCATTAAGGCAGGATCAGAGGTTGCTCTGTATGCAAGACACAGGTCGCCTCTCAGTAGTCTATATGATGCAGAGTATAGTGACAGTGACTTCAGTCTGTCCACATAAGGCATGTACTGTAGATCCTGAATTTTCTTTGTGAGGAACCTTTGAGGTTTCTCCAGTTGCTGCAGGTGCCTGATTAGGTACATACCAAAGAGAGCATTATACTCTATTATTGGCTTGATGAGGGAAGAGTGCAGGGGGTTATAACCTATTTTGGTTTGGAAGCTATGCCCTTGCTTATGAAGTGAGCAATGTAGAAGACCTTCCTTACCAGTGTGGAGATATGGTGAGGTTGCTCTCAACCTGTGTGTCCAAATCTTTCACCACTGATCTAGAGCTTAGGGTGTTGTTATTAATATGGCAATCTGCATGGACAACACCTTTGCCAAAGTAAATGTAAAACCGAATTGGAAACTGTCGCACACCTCGTTGCTGGTTGTGACAAACTAATGGCAGAAGGATTGTATACTGAAAGGCATAATAATGTGGCAAGACTGTTGCACTGGGGATTGTGCAGACATTATGGTATTGAAGTGGCTGAAAAACACTGGAAACATGAGCCACAAAGCATCATAGAAAATGAAGAAGTCTACATCACATGGGATCATCCATTACCAACAGTTCAAAAGATAGATGCTAGAAAACTGGATATAGTGGTTCAAGAAAAGAAGATAAAAATAGCATTGATCATTGAAATAGCCACACACAGTGACTACAGTGTCCTGCATACAGAGAGACACAAAGTTATAAAAATATAAGGATTTGGAAGCAGAAACGAGAGCAATGTGGAAGAAGGATGCCTAGATAGTTCTAATAGTAGCAGGAGCTACCATCATATTTAGATATGCTACCAATACATGTAACTCCATACAAATTGCAGAAGGAGTCATTATTGGGCATGTTGCGGGTGCTGCAAAGAGCACTTTTGGCTGACATCAAAGAGTGAAACAATACTAATTTCATGAACTTTAATGGTACTTTGACCAAGGAATGGGGTACATTCCCGTCATGGTAATAGAAACCCAAAAGATTTGGAGAAATTAAAAAAGGGATGATATTGCATTTTTTTACTTTGGCACCAATTACTGGTTTTCATAAGTCCTTCTTGTAGGATGTTGACATCAATTGGGGACTGAGTGACTGCTCCCAGTTTGCAGTCATCAGCAAACTTTGTCAGCCACAGACCTTTTGTTTTTGTCTGTACTTCTGAGAAGTACATTCCAAACAATATGAGCACCAGCAGTGTCCTTCTGGAACACCACTGGTAACGGGTCTGCTGGTGGAAGTGGAGTCCCCCATTTTGACTTTATGGGTTCTATTGGTGAGCCAGTTTGCAGCCCACCTCACAGTATATGGGTTGACCCCCAACTGGGTGAGTTTTTCAATGATGCCTAAGTGAGGCCTTGTCCAAGTCTAGCTAGGCCATATGTACAGATCTGCCTTTGCCCAGGGCTTTGGTGACATCTTGAGGAAGTCCTCCTGGTTCAACAGACAGTGTCTTCCTTTAAGAAAACCAGACTGGGTTGGGTCAAGTGCTTGAAGGTCTCCTATATCCTTGTTGATAAGGTCCATAAGCTAATGGGTCTATAGTTCAGAGTCAGTGGATGCACCCCCTCCCCGTGCAAGGAGTTGATGTAGCTGTTTTCCATTCAGCATGGAGAAAACTAATGCTTAGGCTGTGGTTGAAAAGACTACCCAATGGCATTGCTAACTCCTTTTTAAACTATTGAGAACACAGCCTGAGATGTTATCAGGTCCCACAGAGGCTGTGTTTTTGGTCTTGGAGAGAGTGGTTAAGACTTGTTCTTTAGACACACTAGGTGGAGAATAGGTAGTAGGAATATGTTGGGGTATATGAGGTGGGGACGGGGGGGAGAAGTTTTCACTGAACCTGTCAGCTAGTAGGCTGGCTATTTCCACTGGTTCAGTATATGTGGTACCATTCACTACCAGTTCAGTGCAAACCTGGGCTTTCCCTTTAAGGTTTTGGATGTAGCTAAAGAATGCCTTATGGTTATCCTTAGCTAGGGATGGTAATCTCAATTCATAGTTAGCTTTAGAGGACTTTACAAGATGTCTTATTTGTTTGTTCAAGCTGAGAAGGGTGTGCTTCCTATTCTGAGATTGTTCTTTCTTGCTCTTAGACAGCAATTTCTTATTATTATATGATCTGTTTATGGCAGTTGTCCACCAGGCAGGCTTGTTTTATCTTGTGGTGGTGCAACATTTTACCATTTTACCATTTTATTTGGGCCCTTTGTGGGGGTGCTGATTATCTGCTACAAGGATTTTGAGTGAATGAAGTCCAGGAAACTTTGGGTGAGTGTGTTTGTACACATATAATTTACCTAATCTATGGACTGGTAGTTAGAGTCACCCATAACCAGGGTGCTTGGTTGCATTTTGAGTTACTCAAGTAGATCCAAGTAGGCAGTGTAGATATCATGGTTCATGGGGGTATCTATAGCTGTCAATAACTTGGAGAGTGGTCTATCTTATAGCTATTTGCACATGGAGTAACTCTAGGGAATCATTCTGTTTAACCAATCTGGAGGTGTATTTATCTTTGCGGAATATCGATACTCCTCCTCCTTTAGTTTTCAAGTGTTCATTTTGTGATCTGCCATGTGGAAGGCATTATATCCTGGTATGGCTAGGGTACTCTCCACAGCCTTGAACCAGGTCTCTGTGACTGCACAGATGTTTGTATCTTCCAAGGCGAGGAGTGCTTCCAGTGAGTGTAGTTTCAGATTTAGACTCCTAGCATTTAGCAGCATAACCTTAAGGTTGTTTTTGAGGATATTTTTTACATCAGGAATTTTGTTTTTATGACATTCCCTAAAAAGGCACTATGGGGGATGTAAGATCCTTAGCCAGTAGTCGAAAGCCCAGAAGTGACAGGTGGAGACCAGCTCTGCAAAGCATCATGGTCTAGCAACCATATCATCCCAGACTGTTGGATCCCCTTAGAATGACACCAGAAACTAAGCCAATTGAAGTCAACCACTTTTTGTCTGCATTGAAGCATTATCTTAGGTGAAGGTAGAATGTTGCTTAAGGCTAAGGGCATACCCACCTGGAACACATAATCAGAGAGCTCCTTCATGTCTCTCTTCATATAGTCCAATGAGGTACATCTCAAGTCATTCACACCAAAATGGACTATGACAGAGTCATAACAGTGCCTATTGCTGAGAGACTTGAGTGCATGTGTGATGTGGCAGATCCTAGCAACTGACAGGTAGCTGACTGTGACCTTTTCTTTATCCAGCCTGGTGAGTGGGATATCTGTGTGTCTCACAATGCAGTTACCTATGACTAAAATATTTGATTTATTGTTTTGCCTTAGGGGCATGTTTGGTGAGACACTGTTGCGTGCATTTGTGTGTAGTGTGATTTGCTGGGAATGTACTAAGTGAAGTGTGTTTATGTTTGGGAGGTCTCTGATCTTTAGCTAGGCTTTTAGTAAGAACCTCTGCATATGTAGGTTTAGGTGTTTTATGGTGGATGGTGCAGGAGGTGAAATGTGTGAATTGACAACCTGCTTAGTTTCTGATATATTGATTTGTGAGCAATTGAGCCTAGAGTCTAGTTTTTTCATATAGATGCATCTCTCACATATTGAATTTGTGTGAATTAGAAGTGGGTTATCAGTTTACATGAGGCAATTGCTACACTGCCTCAGGATGCCCATGTTGATCAGGTTGGTTGGAGAAATGGTGGGAAATTGTCTATTCATGATGCTAGGTGAAGTACTGCAGTCAGTAACAGGGAGGGGGCTAGAAGGACTAGACATGGCTAAGGAACAAGAAAAAGTTTTAAACTGTGAGGGGCCTAATGGGTAAGACTTTTGGAGAAACCTCAGTGGCTCAGCTAAGTGTCTAATTGGTCAGTGAAGTCCAACAGTGAGAATCCTCAGATGGAGCACAAGCAGTTGACTAAGGGAAAATTATCTAAGAGTCTGTGTCTATAACTGCCGGTGCTATTTTCCACTGCATGGTAATGTGTGGTTATGCAGGTGGTGCACGCCACGCAAACCTGAGCTAACATGGCTAACAAATAGCAATGAAATTAAACTGATGTCAAACACTCTGATAGTAGCACACAAGACTGGGCCCTGGACCAGCAATCACTACTCAGATCTATCCTTAGCTACACTCTACTCTCACTAGAGTGTAGGGGGAGGCCTCTTTTATGGAGGAAAGCTGGATTGGTGCTTAGAAACTATAAAAACAGACTGTGTCCAGCAAATTTGAACTAAGTCTATGCTATGCTAAAAGTGCAGAAAACAGCAAAAATACAGTAAAATACAGTTCAAAAATAACAGCACACAGTAAAATATAATGCAAGAAGTGCAGATCAAGTAAAAATGATACTTATTTTCTAGTAGCAAGCAGTGGATGCTTCAGATAACACAGGAGATTGATTGCTTGTTGCTAACCTCTAAATTAACCAAAGGGAAAGCCCAAGATTGAGACTTATTCCAGCAATCCCCAACTCATATGGGTTCTTGACTGCACACTTCTGCCAGAAGGGTGCAGGGGGTCCTTCTTAATGTAAGATGTCTAGTTTTAGTGCTGAAATGATACCAAACAGTATAGCTTCAGCAAGCCTGAATGTAGCCTATGCTATAAAATGAAGTACTAGAAATTCAAAGTGCAGAAAATTGCAGTCACAACAGCAATTCAGTAGAATATGCCCACAACAGTGTAGACCACAAACCTTCAGAGTGTGAAATAACTGATCTGGAACCCAAGTGCTTAAACCAGTACAAAGACACTTAAAATAACAGGCCCAATAAGCCATCACCAGCAATTCCCAGCTTAGAAGGGTGTAGGTTACAATCTCCTGCCACAAAAGTCTAGACCACAAACTTTCCTAATGTAAAATAACTGGTTTGGAGCCCAAATGCTTAAACTAGAACTAAGACACTTTCAGAATAACAGACACAATAAGCCTTCAGCCAGGAATTCCCAGCTTAGAATGGTGCAGGCTATCATTTCCTGCCATTGGAATTTAGACCACAATGCTTATTAATGTAACTGGTTTGAAGCCTAGGTACTTAAACCAGAGCTAAGACACTTTCAGAATAACAGACACAATTAGCCTCTAACCATCAATTCCCAGCATATAGGGTTTTAGGTTATCATCTCCTGTTACAACAGTTTAGACTACAAATCTTTCTAATGTAAAATAACTGGATTGGGACGCATGTGCTTAGATTAGAACAAAGACACTTAGAACAACGGCCACAATAAGCCTTCACCAGATTCCCAGCTCAGTAGGGCAAAGACTACCCTCTCTTCCCACAAGAGTGTAGAGCACAAACCTTCTTAATGTAAAATAACTGTCCTGAAACCCAAGTGCTTAAACCAAAACTAAGAGGTTTAGAATAACAGTTAAAATTTAGTCAGGCTACTAACAAGCAGTAAATAATGCAGCAGAATAAATGCAATTGGACACTTTTAAGAAGAAGCAGCAAAAGCAAAATAATATAATAACATAGGAAGAAACACAAATACAGTGAAAGCAACTGAATAAAGTGCATTTTTAAGTTAAGTGGGAAGGGAGGAAACAGATGATAATTCAAGGTTAAGAAACTAAGGGGGTGGGTTTAAATAAATTTGTACATAAATAAATACTAGGAAATATAGCTAGCATCAAGTGGAGATGATATTATCATCACTAATGAAACCAGCTCATATAATCTGCTGAACTACAAGATTTTAATACCAATCTGCTGCACCAACAACAAATTATTAACACAATCTTTAGTTACAACCTTTTGTATAGCCAAATGTACAGCCAGCATTCAACAAATAAATATAATGGACCCCACTAGAATCCGGCTATCTAATACTACAGAACAAAGATATTTAAGTATTCTGTCTGACAGCCCAATCACCTTTCATAATCATGTTTAGAAAATAGGTACCAAAGCCTTATAACAATAGTACTAGCCATTATAAAGTTCATTCCTGGCTTAAAATACAGTCTACCAATAATTCATTCCCTTTCTACAAGGATCAATAACATGTTGCAAACAGAAAAAATACAGTTTTAAGACTTATACTCTCATCTGGTAGCAGAGAACATCATTGATATTCTCACTCTCACCTGCCCATGAATTAATTCTGTACAAATAAATTTACTCCTTAAGAAACACTGACAAAACTCAAGCTGAAATAACCACATTTCTCCATGCCTAACTATTTAAAGTTCTTTACCAAGCTAGTCTCAACATATTGGAATAGCCTGCCATCTTATATTGTATCACAAATAATTACACTGTTCAAGAAAAAAGTGCTTTTGTGATTCTGGCTAGTTGGTAAACAATTCATTAGTCAAACCTGGTGCAGTTACCCTCTCTCATATATTCTTAACTTACTGTGCTGTACCCTTTGACTACACTACATAACACTTTACATTGCAAGGATGTAACTAGTACTGGCAAAGCTTATGGGCTCAAGGATTTCTGCATGTATATTTATCTAATAGTGTATTGAGTGATATAGAAACTTGTGTAAATAATTGCAGTTTTAATTGCCCTTATTATAAAGTAAGTCTATGTATTTGATTTTGCTGTTTTCTGTGAGTGTGATGATGCATTTGTCATTGTCACTTGGCCCAGGCTGTGGCTGAAAAGTGCCTTTTACCAACCCACTAATCCAGTTAGTAAATAAACAGATCCCCGGATTCATGAAGCTTGCACCAGGTGCAGGCATAGCATATGCGGGATAACGCCAAATATGTCCGCCGAGCGATTCAGGTACAAACCAATTCCATGTGCACTACCGGCGTACGCCACATCTGTGCAGCCCTCGGCATAGGTATGCTAATCACCCCATGTGCAGTGTCACACCATGCAAATGAAGGCATACAGCGATTCACGAAGTGGTGCAGGCATAGTGTAAGCCCATGGAAATGTAAACCAAAAAACACGGTTTACATTTTCCCAAACAGAACATCGGAGCTATGGAAGCGGACCAGACTCATGTATTACAAAGTTAACATATGCCAATGGCTAAATACACAGCCAATGGCACAAGAAAAGATGCACAACACCTAAAAAACAACATTTAATGTCATGTCCACTGCAACGCACAGTGCAACCACAGGGCATGTGTGCGCAAACAGGAATGCAAAGAAAATATATATAAATGTCATAAAATCGCAATGTAAGACAAATCAGGATTTCACCATAATATGCAATGGTAGGCATGGTACACCACAAGCAAAGCGCAAGGATTGCCAAGGGCCTGAGACAGTGTTCAGTGCGGTAACTATGAATTAGTAGTCAATGCCATGCAAATGAGGCAGGTAATACTGAATTGCAAACGTCCCACTGGATGAAGGATGTACCAGATGGCGCAGCGCTATAACACCGAGGAGTGTCTCAGAGGTGATACGTGACATCAGCAGAGGGGTGTTTCACAGTAGCTGTAAGCACTTTGGAGCAATGCAAATCTGGCCTGGCCATTGCTAAGCAAAGCTGCAGGACAGGGGTGGGGAGGAGGGTCTAGGATTGTTCAGCTGAGAGCACAAATGGTGCCCGAAAGTGCATGTGCACGGGGATGAAAACGTGCCCAAAATCCGGTATGCGGATGCATGCGCCGCGAACAATAGCACAAACAGGAAGGTCAGGTGAAGAAAAGAAGGAAATGCAGAAGTAGGGTAATTGGCGTACTACTGAGTAATTAACACCAATCAACTCACGGCGGCCAATCGACGGCAGTAGACAAGCTTGCATGCAGAAACCTGCAAAACAGGATAGGGGAGGCATAGGATTGCAAAGAAAAGAGGGGAGGAATTGGAATGCAAAGATAGGAGAATTGTCATAGCAGAGCAAAGCAAACCCACAGTAGACCGGCAATAGAACACATTACGCAAGATAAGCTAGGTCTAGGAAAGTACAAATGAAAGCAGGCTGCTGGATGCATGCCATCAAATGGTAGGTGTAACATGCATAAATGTAAAGGGAAGGGCAGGAGGTAATTTACGGCAGCCAAATGTAATGCAACACTAAAGGCAGCACAATAGTGGTTCCGGTAATAAAACACAGAAGATACCCTGTAGCCACGATCGTACATACACACCCTATGACATCATCAGTGTTCACAGCAAAATAGTATAAAGTGTGAAAGCACCCAACACACACCTGTGTATTCCCAGACACTGCACCATAGGTATAAACAGACGGGGAACTTTTAAAATATACATGTTGGGAGCTGCTATAGCTGTGATTCATCAGCATGTGTTACAGACCGACGGTGTTGTGGAGGATGATGCCAACAACCACCATAGGCCTCGGAGGAGGAGAAGAGTGTTCAGATCAAGGGTAACCTACCAGGGGCTACATGATCTGGAGATAGTAGAGTGTTACAGGGTGGACAGGGACATCTTACAACAAATAGTAGAGCTGTGCCGGCCATGCCTGAGAACCAGAAACAACAGAGGGGAACCCATCCCAGTGGACACGAAGGTATGTGTAAGCTTGCGAATACTAGCCACATGTACCTTTGAAAGGCCAACTGGAGATATAATGGGGATCTCACAGGCATCGACATCCAGGGTACTACACCAGTTCCTGGATGCCATGTTACCACATGCCAATGAGCAGATATACTTCCCCCAAACTCAGGAGGAGTTGGCCAGCAATATGCGTCACTTCCACCGTGTGGCAAACTACCCTGAGGTACTGGGTGTGATAGACTGCACGCACATACATATCAAGTCACCACCCGGTGAGCATAGTAGGCACTACATAAACCATCAGGGATTCCACTCCATCAACTGCCAGGTCATGTGCAATGCCCAGGGCATTATCATAGATGTGTGTGCTGGCAGCCCTGGAAGCTACCACGACTCCCATATCTGGCATGCTTCACAGCTGTACCAGGTATTTGTCAGGGGTGACATCCAACAAGGCCACCTTGTGGGGGATGCTGGCTATGCACTGGAACCGTGGATGATGACCCCCATCAGAAATGCACACACACCAATGCAAGAACGCCATAATGAGGCACACGCACAAACCAGAATCATCATAGAGCGTGCGTTCGGGATGCTGAAATCACGGTTCCAGTCACCACCCGGTGAGCATAGTAGGCACTACATAAACCATCAGGGATTCCACTCCATCAACTGCCAGGTCATGTGCAATGCCCAGGACATTATCATGGATGTGTGTGCTGGCAGCCCTGGAAGCTACCACGACTCCCATATCTGGCATGCCTCACAGCTGTATCAGGTATTTGTCAGGGGTGACATCCAACAAGGCCACCTTGTGGGGGATGCTGGCTATGCACTGGAACCGTGGATGATGACCCCAATCAGAAATGCACACACACCAATGCAAGAACGCCATAATGAGGCACATGCACAAACCAGAATCATCATAGAGCGTGTGTTCAGGATGCTGAAATCACGGTTCCGGTGCTTGGACACATCTGGTGGAGCCTTGCAGTACTCTCCAAGCACGTGTGCCCACATCTTCATAGTATGTGCCATGCTACATAATATGATCCTGTGGAAACAGCTGCAGCAGGGTCAAAATGGGGGAGGGCCTGACAGCCCACCGCAATTGCTAAGGCCAACACAGGCACAGAGGGATCCAGACCATGGACACACTGTGCCAGCCCCAGTAGGCAGACGGAGGTGTGCCCAATATGCCTATGCCTTGGCAAAGAGGGAACATATAGCACATACCCTGACAGTGTAGGCCCCCATGAACTGACACCCCTCTCCACCTGCACACACAGTAAAATGGATGGCACACAAATTCGACCGCTTGTAAATTGTGATGTATAGGTGGCCCACTGCGGAATCCTACATAGGCAGCCCTCAAACATTGTACATGCAACAGCCATTGGAACATGGAATGTCAGCACCTGAACAGTACATGCGCCTATCAGCATCTGTTGGTGCTGTGTGTATAGGTTCTCAGGTACATCGGTAGGTACACGCCCGATTGTCAGAGGCAAAACACCAAACAGGGCAAACAGTGTCTCCCGTCACCACAACATTGAGTAAGCAACTGTCGCTTACTGGAGCAGAGGCAATCCCGGGAGCACATATGTGTGTAAGCACTGTCTTGCACACACTCAGCAGGGATTCCCCGCTGCGTTAATGAGGGGCTCCACATAATGTAATCATGGATGTTGTGTCAAGGCAGGGGATGTACCCATGACAGGTATTCCTCACCCCAGCATGCTGCACCCACGGTCATATGAAGGTGTAGCACATTATCGGGTGTAGCTCATTGTGATATACATACCCAGTGCCGGAGTACATCCAGTAAACATCACATGGACATACCATTAACTGGACTCATCAATATGTAAACTAACGGAGTTATCCATGTGAGCTCAGAGTGGAGTAACTGCTGTAGTCTACTCCACATACAAAATGACATAATACGTGTACAACCCCCAGATGTCCAAGTGGTATATGCAGTGACCGTCGTGCATGTCCCCGGTCCCATGTCCTGCAAGGGATGTAACATAATCCTGACGGCACGGGTAATGCATTCCGGATGCAGGTCATCAGAATACTTATAGCACACTGGTGGTAAGCAATGTTTAAATACGACTATACGGATATGTGCGAAACAGGGCTAAGCTTCACCGACCACTGCGCAGATCATGGTCAGTAATGTAGAGAACAGGTGAAACCAGCATTAGTCACCTCTGAACAAATAGCGCCTGCTCTGAAGGGTAAAACGACCACTGCCAGGAGTTGAACAGGCAATCATGTATACAATCACCCAACACTATTGCTAGCCAAGATGTACATACGGTAGGGTTGCCACATTTCAAATGACCAAAGTGGGACATACGCCAGATGTCTGCAGGCCGACACATACACCCGGCCAATATGAAAACCAGAATGTCAGTGTTTTGCCTAGATAAAAGCTTATTTTAGTAATGGTCATAGGTACGTGTCCTGTAACATGTAGGTGGTTCAGATACAGAATAAGTGTTGTATGCAAAACTATAGGGAATATGTTTGTCCCAAAGTTGCAGGACATTTGCCATGTTAACAAATATTTTGCAGGACACAACTGCACAAAGTGGGACTGTCCCTCGCAAAGTGGGACGGGTGGTAATCCTAACCTATGGCAGGTGTGTAATGTGACAGGTACAGACACAAATGTGCAGAGTCCAGGAAACACAGTATACACCGACAAACACACAATGAAAGGTGTAGCATGCCTGTCACCACCCCTGTCAGAGATGTGTATATATATATATATATATACACACATATATATATATATATATATATATATATATATATATATATATATATATATCTACATATATATAATACAGATAGAAAGGGTGATAGTGTGATATATGTTGATATATAAGGAGTCACTGACATCTACAAATATATAGATAGGTCAACGACATTCAAAACACCTTGGAGGTACAAATAAATAGGATACCGCCAACTATGGAACGTGTCACGCACCAACACGCGTAACCATGAGGCTGAAAGACAGAAAGAACACAATACTGGAACAGTAGAACGCGAGCAATATTATGACGATAGTAAGGACATGTAGTCACCGCTGCCGGTGGTGCAGTCCACGTAGGTACCGTGTACAACTGTGTTTGTGAGTGATGTAGCCTGTGTATGTGTGTGTTGAGGGTGCCATGTGCATTTCTGTATGACTGTAATGTGTGTGTGTGTGTGTGTGTGTCCGCATCGTGTGTCTGTAGGTGCCAACTCAGAGGTAGATGATTATGGTAGGTGTGGGTATAGCTAGCCATAGGCATGCGGTAAACACCTGCCCCAAATTGGAAGGGACAGCCCCTCCCTGGGCAGGTGTGTCCTGACATGAAACATTACAAAGGGCAACTGTCCAAGAGTGAAGGACATTAGTATGTCCCAAATATTATGCAATAGTTGCAGGAAATAGTCATGCCTGTATGTAAGAAATGGACATGTTACATGCAAAATGATAAGTAGGCAAAGTCCAACTCTGTTAAAGGCTGTTGGCCGAGGCGCTAGAGAGTTTTATTTCATCATTGTTTTTTCAAATAAATTCCCTCTGAGGAGTTGCTGGCTTGCAGTTTGTGGTTTTTCATCTTACTTTATTTGCGGTGGTTTTTCGAAACAATATGTATGTAATGAGGATAAAAGTATGTGCTATCCTGTGTACTGACCATGGCTATATGTCAGCCTTTAAACACCACTGTGTGACCCGCAAGTGTCCAACTATGGCCATATGAAAAGGTGGCAAGCCATGCCACAGAGTGTCTGACACCAACACCACTGCAATGACTGCAAATATCTGGGACAGACATACAAGGGATAGCTGTCATTTAGAAATATCCCTGCACATATCGCTGTACATCCGGAGGTATGGAAGTATCAACCTCACCTGCAAGCCCCACAAAACCGTATATGCTAAGTACACCTGCCTACATCCATCACACTGGAAACAATAGCAATACAGACCGTAATCACAGCATAAACATCCAGTTAGTCAATTACATCTGCTGAACCGTTAACATACCTTGTGAGAGACACATTTAAAGGCGCCAAGCAAAATTGTATCCGTTGTATAATGGAACAAATGGCGATGTTACAGGTGTTGTTTGCAATAGTCCGTTATCAGACAGGTGCGATGACAGGTACAGTCACATGTAGAACCACATACTCAAGCTGTCACACACAATCCACGGGGGACATGACTTCAAACTACACTTGGCTCTACACATAGCAGTTGTAATTACACACAACAAAACACAATACAGGCCGTCTCCCCGAAGGTAGGGCAAATGGCCATCGCCCAAGTGGAGAATTCAATTATACCCCACTGCTGATGTGGACATAATTAGTCACACAGGAACACCAATTGACGGTAGTAAACCCCATGTTGCAGGTATCGACGTATATAAGGATGACTTGCCAGATATGCAAACCGTATGCTCATACCGTAAAACAGTTTAAAGAGTGATACAGAAGAGCGAGATAGAGACGAAATATCGGAACGATATCAAGGTATGTAGAACACTCGGTATGTAACTGTATGTATAGCATGTTCTGTATTAACTATGTCAGTGTATGTATAGCCTGGTTTGCATTAATTAAAAGTATCCGCAATGCATAAAGTGGGAAATGGCATTTATGTAGTGATGTCTTGCTGATCATACTAACGCTTGTAGAAGTTGTGCGTCCAGCAGTGGGCCACAAGGTAAACAGCACAGACACCACAAGGGATGCAACATGAGGGCTTTAAACAGAACAATGCCATACGACCCACCGTCAGTGGCAGGGTATGTCCAACAAGTACGTGCCATAGCAGGGGATAGTATATGTTGATATACTGTAACAGTACGCATGTGTATGGGCATATAACAACAATGACATGTCTAAGGTGGTCCCGCTGTGCAAATATGCTTTGCATTATGGGATACCATGTAAAATATGTGTAATGTATAGTATAGTAGATTGATATGTCAGATATGCTACACAGGAGAACAGGCATATTATGCATACCAAAGGTATCGTATAGTGATGTGAGTAGCATTATTTAATTAATTTATAAACAGTTATGATGAAATAAATAATCCACTCTGTTCATTTGCAAAGGACGCAAACTATTCTCCCATACTAGAATAGCAGAAGAGATGTGACAGACAAACAAGAACATGATTGACATGTACAATAACAGGATACATATGGCCTGTAGTCATGGGACATTGTAATAGCGTGATAGCTAATCTAAATGGAAGGGCTACTCCAGTAACCATGCACAAAGGACATGTAATAGCTCCACAGGTTCATAGTGGGGTATCATGCAGTCTGGCAAGTCTATGTGTAACAACAACTACATGTTCACACCAGTGGCACCTCTCTAGGATAGTGTCCTGTGAACAGAAGAGCCATGTGTAACCTGCACCTCTGCACAGTACAGCCACTGCAGTGATCCCTGGCGTACATGTGTCCATCATCCACCAAGTGAGGTATCACATGAACAGTGCTACTGAGTGTCCCTGCGTGATGTACATAGGAATCTTGTTCCAAAGCATGGTGAGTGACCGGTCTGGGAATGCAACCCCCAAGCACATCCCACACATTGTTGCATGTGTGCACATATCCATGAGCATGATGCTCACAGTGGCTATTGTTTATGTCGTGTATGCGGAGTATATCCATTAACATAGTTGCATACATGGGCCCTGTCTTTGCAGCAGAGGTCACCCCTGAGTATGTAGTCTACAAATGTGTACAGACGTGGTGTCTGTACTTCAGCCACATACTTTAACTGTCGTAGCTCAATAAATGTCATGGCGTGTTAATGTTGTGTTATGTAAAGCTGTAGCTGTTGTGTAAGTTACACCCTAAGCAGGATGTTGTACCCTTGAATGTGTGTATAAGTCCAGTGTTCAGAGGTACAATGGGTGCCTATGTACCAGCTACACACCCAATACAGACAAGTGTGGACACGTAGAAGGATATCCACGCCACAGTGGCAATGTGGTAATCACAGGAGTGTGTGACATAATGTGTACGAACACATACAATGTGACATGTATGTAGGGGACTAACACCTATGTGATGACCAGTGGGTGGATGGTGTACTGCAAAGGTGATGTTCATACCTAGTGTCATGCAGGTTGAGGCCATGATGTCCATATCAGGTATCCGTCACAGTGACACCCGTATGGATGGGGTCAGTATCAGCTGGTGGATCAACAACGGTGCTTGGTATGCAGTGGTCTGTAAAGCTAGGCAGGGAAGGTCCCTCTGTGGTAGCCTGTACCTCAGGGAAGCATATACCAAACATGAGGGCCCCATGACTGACAACTGTGATATGCCAAGTGTAACTGAAATGCAGTATGTGATATGGTATGCTACCCTCAGTGTGTGTGTCCCATCCATTAGCCACTTTGCATAACATTCTGAGACATATGTTTTGATGTGCAGGTGGATGTGTATGTTGTCAATACCAGAATGGAGAACAGTGCTGAAAGGCAGCGAGAGGACAATGTAGGCTGTGTGGACCCCCGTGTCATCATCAACTACTCTGGTCACTGTATGAAAGGAGTTCACCAGGTGTAGGAGGCATGCTGTGGCCCCAACAAGACCAACCCGGCTGGCATCAAAGGACCGGAACACAACAAAGTCTCAGTGAATGATATCCATGATGATGTGCCCTATAGCCGTGCAGAACAGTCCAGTCAGGTGTGTAGGGCAATAGTCCTAGTCGTGCATTGTGGCGCCACCTGTGTGGAGTGTAACTGTTGCTGTGTGCCAGTCAGGGGCCACAATGTCTGGTACAAGGCTATTACTGAATATGGTGTCCCAGTGGGGAGACATGTCATTCAGAGGTTTGTGGACATCACAGCCTGGGATTTTGTAGGGTGACAAGGGGTCAGTGTCCCAGGACATATAGAGTGCAGGTCAGTACTGTGTAGGTGTGACCGCAGGGACACCGCAATGTTCCTGCAAGGAATGTGGCCCCGTAGGGAGTGAGAGGGTGTAATGTTAGCAGTGAAGCCATCAGACAGCATGTTGCCAACATCACCTGTTTCTGTCATGTTCCAGAGTGACAGTTGTATGTGTGAGCAGATGTGGGTATTGCCAATGACTACTGACATACCACCATAATGCCTTGTGGTATATCCCGGAATGTGTCGCAGTATTGTGTACATAGCTAGTTATGGAGTATGTGATGAGGGATCCCGTGGCCCTACCGAGGCTGACCAGTGAGTTACCCCACCCATGGGAATATACACCACTGTGCAACAGCCCCCACCTGTTGTTGTAAAGTATGTCCATGGAAATGCACCCCCAGAGTGGCGTCTGTTATCTGGTGTGTGCCATCATGGCTCTGTGTGGAATAGCATGATCCATTTTGTCGTGTATGTGCTAATGAAGTGCACTGGGGTATGTCTCAGCATTTGTATGTGCATTGTCCACCTGCATGTGTGTCATGACGTCAACTACCGCTGTCATAAGACATCTGTAGTAGGTGTTGTAGTACTCTTGTACTGTGTATGCCATGAAGTGTGTGGTGCCAGTATGTGGCTAACAAGGGTGAGTAGCATATGTTCAGATTCCACCAATGAGGGGATAACCCCAGGTGTGGAACAGCAGTCACATGTTGGCCGCGTCCATGTCAAGGATACTGTTGGTCTTGGAGGTGGTGTGTATGGGTCAATCCAGCCGAGTGGAGGTTATGACTCATGGACAGCGTACGCCTAATGTGTCGGTACATGTGTGGCTATCACAGTTAAGTGTGGGTTACTGTCACTCTCACATCAGCAGCAGCAGTATGAGTCCAACTGTCCAGTACACCATGAAATGAGGTCTGATAACCATGGGGTATGTTGAATCCGCAGCTTGTAACACTGTGTATAGCAGTTCCAGACACAGTTATTTGCACGTGGAGCACCTGTGATGCATTGTGCTAAGTACCCAGCCGGGATGTGTGTACAACATAGTGGACTATGGGGACACCTCAGCCATGGGTGTGCCAGTCCAGGTACGTGCCTGAGAGGTATGGTCTGTCTATAACCAGTCATTGCAGGTGTGCTCTGCAGAGCCTAGAGGCAGGTCCCAGTCACTGCAGAGATTTTGAAGTGGTGCAGTATCAGGTGCGCCTTGTCTGAGCATCATGTTTCGCTAGCCAGTTCCCATTCTGGTGGTGACTGTTATTGGACACTATGCAAGACAGGCAGTATAAAAGCAGCAAGAGTCCAACATGTGATCCGTACTCCCAGGGCTGACAGGTGCAGGTCAACTGTGCCAAAGCATCATGTTGTTTGACCAGGTCTGTCAAAGTGGACAGGTACCAGACGCCTGTGGAATGACAGGAGAAGCATGGGAAACTGTTGGAGTGACACAGTCGTTCATTGTACAATGGTAACAGGTCCGGGTGACTGCAAAATGCTCCCCAGGGCTCGGACCACACCATCAGGGCTACAAGACTGGTGGGCTATTGCATGTCTCTGCACACATAGTCTGTGCCCTGACATTCAACTTCAGTCACACTAACATGGAAAATGACAGTCACATCGTACCTGCTGAGGTGTGGCATGGGTGCATAGGTTATGTTGCAGAACCAGTTACCCGACAGCAGGATGTAAGTGACTATTGCCTTGTGTAGCCTGCTGAGTGAAACAGCAGTGTGACTGCCGACAGACTCACCTATGACAGGTGTGTTGTGTATGTTATGACACCCTATTGGCTGTATGTGATGGGCACACGTGTCTGTGGGCTATAGGTTGGTGTGGTTGAGTTTGGTGATGTGGGCTGCCGTTGGTGCCTACACAGAGTATGGAGGGGTACTGCACAAGGTGTCTCCATATGTGTGGCCTGTGGTGGGGATCATGTGGGACTATGTGATGAGTGGGGTGTGTTGTGAATGTTACACATCTCCACATGACTGTCAGGTGCAGTCAGGGTTGGTGACAGTACAACCCCCAGCAGGGCTGTATATGTGCATCCCCCACAGGCTGTACTGTTGTATGTTGGGAGGTGTGCATTGACTGTGTACATGAGAATAGCTCTACTGCCACATGTACAACATAGTCATCATATAGACAGGCAATAGCACTGGTACGTGCCAGTTGGACATGCCAGTATATAACTGGTACGTGCCAGGTGGACATGCCGTATAAACCACCATGTCTCACGAGATATGTGAGTGATGTGTGTACAACAGCTGTTGTACTGTAAGCAAGCTGGAAATGTATGGACAGACAGTGTACCTGTGAGGACTGGTGTGGAATGAGTGCTATACTAAGCAGTAGCTTATAACGTGCCAAGAAGCTCTGAACAAGTGCCGAGCATGCCCATACAATACAGATAGGGTGTTGGATAATATCAACCCACAAGTGTTGACGACAGTCATGATTGGTGGCACCACATCAGAACACTGCCAGGTATGGTCTGCAAGTCCATGAACCATTATCAATGTAGATGTTAGCAGTACAGATGTACAAGACAGTACGGATGTTTGACTACAAATGCCTTTGTATGTCACAGGAGTGTTCTACCAGTGGCCTGTTGACAGACTCACAACTACTAAAGGTGCTACAGTGACATGTGCATATCACACTGGTGTCAGCTACAGTAAACCAGGGTTAATGTGTTGTACCCCACCCTCATTGTAGCCCATACCACACAGACAAATGTCAGCCATCTGTGTATGTGAGGATGTGAATGGCCATGACCTATGGGCAATAGTTGTCAGAGTGTTGTGAACAACATACAGAATGGGCTGTGTGTGTGAGGTGTGTGACATATGTGCACATTCTGGTGGATGATATCAGCAAAGTCACCGCTAGGGGAATATCCCTGTACCCATTAAGTACCACCTAGGCTGTGGTCAACATTATGGACACTGTGTTAGGGATGGTGTTGCGCAGTACACCTCCCTGAGCTGGAGACGTCTCCATGGCCCTTTAGGTAGTCATCCGAGGTACCCATGACATGACAGGGTGGCATCCATGAGCATGGAGATCATTGGACAGGCATACACAGCACCCGTGTGACCAATATTGGAACACATATCACCTTCCAGGGGTAGGGGCCATGCGTGGATGGCTGATACCAGCCTCCACAATAGTCACCTCCAGTATGCAGCATGCTATCCACCTTGCATACAGACATATGCCACACTATGCTGTTGGACATGCTACATGTCCATAGCCTGATCTGAAAGACATACATCATGGACAACCACCGTCCTACGACTAGGATGGCCACATGCTGGACAGATCCCTGTGCCATACCTGTGACATACTCCCACCATACCATGCAGCCCTGTCCACATAGCTGCACATATCATCCATGTCATACATTGTGTGATGGCCGTATGGTAGATGTGATATCAACTGTCTGGATCAGTAATGTGTCACTGATGCCCCTCGTGGTGGCATAATGGGTGTCAGATACAGCTAGTAAACCCAGCCCGTACATGCTATAGCCAATAACCTTACCTGCGAATGACGTCCGACTAGCCATTGTCCCATGTCTATCACATGTGCAACACAGGCGATCCGTAGCAGGATGTTGAACAGCTGTACAGTGCAGTGTAGATGTCTATGGCAAAACAGATGCATGTACAGGTTTCCATGCATACTTGGTGCATTGTCACTGCCCAAGTCCATTAAGGCTGTGTCTGTGTTGATATGTGACATATACACAGCATCAAGGTCAACAACATTACCGTGGACACATCCAGGCATGTGCAGATAGGTAAGAACACCAGTGCAGGCAAACAGACATGCCCACATGAAGACAGCAGTCACATGCAGTATGAACACTGTAATGAGGTGACACACATATATGGAGATGATAGCCAATGCATAATGAGTGTTACATGTGTGAGACACATACATGCCAGTCGTGTTAGTGTCATGATGATTTGCAAAGATAACTGTGCAGATGTACTAGAAATGTATGTGCAGCAGTATCACTGTACATGTCTGAAAATGTGACCTGGCACCTTCATCATGTCTTACAGATAATGCCTCATACACGCCTACCAGTATACAGCCGACAGGAGGATGATGTCCTAATCCCGAACCTCCATGAGAACTACGAGGTGTTATTTAGCCATGTGCCACAGCATGCACAGCAGCGGGATGACCTGTGGCAGGATCTTCGCAGGAGGGTCAACGAAGTGGGTGGCCACAACCGCACCTACCAGCAGGTGCGCAGACACTGCATGGACTTGATACGTCATGTAAAACAGTGTGCCACTGCAATCACCAGGGAACAAGGTGGAACAGGTGGTGGGCCACCAACCCAGCCTCCACTCACACACACAGAGGAGCTACTGGCCAGTCTGGGGACACCCTCGGAAAAGCTCCCACAAACACTAGCTGCCATCATGGAGGTGGGTGTCTCCAAACCAATGAGCCTGGGGTTGCCTGGTAAGTCAGTACTGAACATATGGCCAGTATATCCCACGTACGTGCATATGTCACTGTACATCATGTAATGTAACAACATATGTAAGGTATGTGGACACACATGCTGCATACTACAGTATGCTACCCTGTGTATGCACCATACCTCTGAACTGTACAGGTATTTGCAGAATGTCCAGATGTCTGCCTCATATTGTCGGTGTGTTCCCCTTAATATCTGTCCCTTTCTGGCAAATAGCTGAGAAGTGGAGTCATTAAATGATGACAAACATTTGTGTTTACGACTGCACATTCCTTGTAAAAACCATGTGCATGCAAACCTATTATTCTAGCAACTTTCTAAGTTTGTAAGAGCAATATTTAACATCTGCCCCTATTTGTCCCCCATCATAGTAGGCTTTGTCCAGATTTATCGTTCTAAGAGGTTGAGAGGTATGGTATGCACACATGTGCTTACTATATGCTATTGTACAGGCGAATGTGTTAACTTGCACAGTGCACCCTGTGGCTGTCATACAGTCATGGATAATGTTCATACTGCTGTGTCACCCCTATACAGGTACCTCTGGTGTGCTGCACAGACAAGAGTCCATTGCAGGTGAGACTGTCATCAGTATCAGGCATGTCAAAGCATAGATCTATCTGCCATGTGGCCAGTTAATACTTGTACACATGATGTTTATTCCAGACATGATATACAGGTCGCATCACCCATCATCCACACAGGCCACCCATGTGCAATATATACAAATGAAATGACACACATACATGAAACCACAGTATTTGTCATTGCTACATGTGTGTCCAGCTGTGCATACAACGGTGGAGGTGTTCTACAATGGAGGCATATGTACTATACAGTGGAACAAAACGTGTGGTACATAAAACAGTACCACACAGTGAGCAGTGATATGGGCAGCCCACAGGCATCACCATTGTGTTATATGCCCCTGCAATGGGTTCACACATTGTGATGTGCCATTCGACATGTCTCAGACATGTAGTGTTTTGGTTGCAATATTGTCACACTTTCCCATAACCCATACCCCACATACCACACATACACCTGTTGTCTGCATAGCCCTGTGGATGGTGACATATCCGACATCTATGGGTGTATGTCATATGGGACAACACAGACATGTGTGATAGATGGCCATCACACACATATGACCAACACATGTGCACACATGGCCATGGGGGATGGCCAGAGACACATAGCCACACAGTAGATGTGATGTGGATACACCCTGTCTCACTTTGTCCACACATGGTCCAATTACAGCACTACTAGACTGATTGTACAGGTGATGTGGTACACTGCACATCTTAATTGCCTGTGCACAGCTAGTGGAGGTGTCAGTGATGTCTACCTCATAAGATGTGTTGAACATGACGCCTGTGTCATAGCATGACAGCAGTCACCTTTACAGCTTCCATTGACAGTGACACCAGGCCACAGATACTGTACATTTCCCTTGCTGCCGTATGACATCACTGTTAGCTGTGCACCTTGTGTGTGTGGTACATCAATGTCATGTGTGAAATGGTGACGTGACAGGTCCGCTATGTGTGGATATGGTTGCCAGGCAGCTAACACTCTGTAGTTATCGTGCAAGGGTGTCATCTGTATGTCCTCCAGTGACCTGTCACATGACAGAGCATGGTTTGGTGTGGTGTGTATACACCTCAGCATCATGGGTCACAATCCACAGGTATGTCATGGGTATGCAGGCAGTTCTGGATATGCAATGTGTACATATTATGCACTGTTTAGCAATATAGACATCTCATGATGCCATGCAATGGCACAGTGTCTGTACTTCACACTGTACAGCAATGTAGATGGCTCACATTCCCCTACCATGCCCATGCACATTTGCTAAACATGCATTCTACCTGTAGGGCATACAGACAACACTGCAATGTGATACCCAGTAGGACACTAACAATGTGTCAGGACACCATTGTGTCAGACATGTATGCATGTTAATGCACACGTCAGCAGATTACATGTCAAGGTCACGTCAGCCATGTGTACTGTTATCCTGTTCTGGTCCACATGGTGTATCACGGGGATGCATGCATACTACCATGATCGTGTGAATTGTATGGATAATGATACAACACCTGCTTGCTGTAGTGTGCATTCCAGGGGGTATGCTTACAAACACTATTAATGTCTGAGCCACATGCTGTCAGCTGTATCACAAGCATGCTGCATGCCGTCTGTCATATCACATGCATGGTGTGCCAGTGTGTGTGTGTCAGTGCATGTGTGTGTCAGTGCATGTGTGTGTCAGTGCGTGTGTGTGTCAGTATGTGTCTATTGTAATTTAGAGTCTTTCTTTGCATTCACAGGTGATGCAGGTGCGTTACCCTCCTGCGGTCCATCTGATGTTAGTGTCCCCACAGATGCTAGCAGTGATGAACATATGCATGAGGTGCAGGCAGGTTTGTCAGGGGCTGAATCTGTGTCAATGGTTGCCATCCCAGCCATGTCCCCTCTTCCCCACACACAGTTCAGCTGCCAACACATACCGCATCACCAGTGGCCATAGAGGAAGGACAGTCAGCGTCTGTTAGCATTGAACAGGAAAGTGTGGTGGCTACAGAAGGTGTGTCTCCACACTATGGTGTCAGTTTACTGACTGCAGATGTGCCACACAGGCATGTGGCCGGTGCTGCTCGTAGAAGGACCTCTGTCAGACATGCACCTGCAGGACATAGCGCAGCAGCTGGAATCACCAGACACATGTTCCAGACTGTAATGGCGGCACAGGCATGTGCCGAACGGCAGAAGAGAGAAGGGCAGAGGCTGCAGAGGGCTGCTATCCATACCCTAAACAACAACATCCAGGCATTGGCAGGTGCTCAACAGCAGATTGCTGATGTTCTGGACAGGTGATTGGGTGACATCGTCAGAATCCTTGACTATGGCATGGCAATCTGCAAGCGTGAGCTGTCTGTGCTGGAACATCTGGTAGGGGTGAGGTGTAGGCCATGTGGACATACGCCAGCTACACCACCTAGTGCAGGTCAACGTGAGTGTGCCACCTCACATGGCTACTCCCATAGTGCCGGTAGCAGTAGCAGTGCAGCTGGTGCTGCGCTGTCCACACCAGGACACAGCAGGCCACATGGACGTGGCCCTGGATGTTCCCAGCAGGGACACGGTTCCAGTGGCCATGTGTCATCGGACAGTAGCCATTCTGTACCTCCGCCTGGTAGTGCCCGTGCAACCCCTGGCAGGCACAGGACACATGGCCATGGCCGGACACAGAGAGCTGTACATTCTGGTCTGTACAATCTGGAGCTGTCGATAATACCCTTGTGTAGGCCTCACAAATGACAGAACTGTGTGCACACATACACACAGCAAACACAACTGTATGGCTCCACAACACCCACATGCATACTGAACAGACATGTCCAATCAAATCACCGGCCCTTACCCACACACATGATATCATCCATTGGTGCAGCCTATGCCCCTGGCAAACATTATCACCCTGTGCATATGATGAAGCCTGTGCCACATCCCTGTCATCCACACCATTGGTGCAGGGATATGCTCAAATGGTCTGATGCACAGGGTGAACAGAATAGTGAGAGGTGTATCTTACATTACTTGTGTATGCATAGTGAGGGAAGTGTATGTTGCATTGGTTGTGTGTGAATAGTGAGAGACGTGTATATGACATCAGTTGTGTATTGTCGACATGCACCAGACATACCATGTAGTACAGGTGCAGCATGCATTGTGATATGTTCACAGTATGTATCTCGGTTACAACAGTAACAGCATGTTGGTAATGATGCCCTGGTTCCCTCTTATGGAGTACTGGCATGTGCCTACAGGTAGCAGTGTTTGCAGTCCTCCATGTGTAACTGTGCAGTACTCACAGGCACGTATGGCAATATCAGCATGCTAAACGTACCCTCAACCTGACTGTTGGAAAGTCTAACATGACACAGATGTCTGCACATATACTGCACCTGAAGCATGGGGTCAGTTGAACAGGCTACAGTAGCCAGAGGTGTGACATACATACCAGGAAACATTACAGGTATGTTGACATAGTGCAGGTGTTGTACACAGCGGTCTGGCCAATGATGATGTTAGAGGCCACTTGATAGCATAAGTTCACACTGTGTAGCAGTAATACCCTGTCACATTACAGGAACATGCCCACATTCATGGGGTCAACACCACTATAATGCACACCCCATAGTGTTGAGGTGAGGACCCTTGCCTATGTGGTCATCACCCTCACGGTACTTTGCACCCACATGACGTGACACAGAGAAGGAACATGCACAGGTAGCCAGTACGGCTGGGACCGATGGCATCAACAAGGTAGTAGAGTGCATCACCATGAGGGGTTAGTGATCCTGTTTTTACTGTATTGTAGCATACACCCTCACACCAAGCACCAGACAGCCATACATACATACACACACACACTGTGGTGACCACAAATGTGTATACGGATAGCCGATGTGTGTGATGCACCACACCTGCTTACATCATGCTTTCCACACTGCAGTATGTACAGATCTCTACGATGGTGTACAGGGGTGTGTAACAATTGGGACGTAATCCCCACCATATGTGGCATATGTGGTCACACAAGTGGACACACATGGCAGTGCTGGGAATGATACACCTGCCATATGATGAGACGTTTGACAGACATGCAGCGGTATTGTCCGCATTATGTGTACCAACGCTATGTCTGGCAATTGTGCTGCTATATGCACACGGGAGGATGTAAGTGTTACAGGTGTCATGTGATGTACAGTTGGTAACACCTGACCGCTGTGTAAGTGTTATGTCATCACCGTCAAGTAACAGTGACATAGCGTACTGTTTGCACATGTCATGGTAGGATGGCGTGTGACACACCTGTGAGCCATCCCCGGCAAACATCCATCTACACAGGTGGATCACCACTTTATGTACACACATTCCTCCATACATGATGTACAACCAACCGTACTGTCAGTATGTCACCATATACAGGTGTCAATGATGGGGCTGCATTGCGACTGCATGTTGGAGTTAGGCACAGATGAGTTACAGACATCATCCACTGCACATGCATGGTTGCTGCATGCACAGTGCAGATTGTACATGTGTGTTGGTCCTACATGTGTCTCCTGTAGCCATGTCTGTATGCATTGCTATTGGTGGACATGTGTGTTGACATACATAACACATGGACTGTGGTATGATATCATGGGTGTCATGGGCGACTAGTACAGGGGAATGTGTCCTCAGTCAACATTGCTACCTCCTGCACTGTGAGCATTCAACAGACATGGACCCACCTTCCATTTCCGTGCATATGATTGCTTAAGCCACTTTTCTGCATGGGGGACAGCAAAAGCTATGGTATGTACATATGTGTTGTGTGTGTGGTCCATGCACACATCCACTGCAATCACATGTATGACATATCCAAACATGTGTGTTCGTTGGTGTACAGCAACACTCATCTGTCACAGCTGTGTAAGACCCAGAGCCCCTGGTATGTCTTGAGCTGACCTGGTCATGTATAGTGGTATCATTGCAATGCATAACACCTGTTGGAACCCTGTCGGTACATGTGTACTCTGCACAGTTGTTGTAGACCTCTGTACAGTCCACTGGTCATGTGTCACACGGTGTTGTGATAATGTATGGCTGTGTATTGCTGCACCAGCGACATGGTGATGTCTTGAGGGCTACAGTGTAGACTGTGGTGTGTACGTCTGTGATCTGCACCTGTGACAGCTGTGATGGCACCTGAGTGTGTACTGGTCACTGCATGTGAGTGTCCGCCCTGTGCATGGGGACAGTTATACCTTACTGTGCCCTTGTGTGTTTAGACTCCGTTTGCATGCAAGACGGCCCTTTGCATCTGCTAAGTGTGTGAGCATGCCCAGTATGCTGTTGTGTAGATGGACACACAGGACAGTCCAAACTGAGCCCTTGCATGTTTAGACTCCGTCTGCATGCATGACGGCCCTTTGCAACTGCTAAGTGTGTGAGCATGCCCAGTACACCGTTGTGTAGATCGTCACACAGTACAGTCTGAACGGACGTGTATTACTAAGCATGTGGCCATGGCCAGTGACACCTTGTGTCGGTGATGTCCCTCTGTGCATGGGCATGGCCGTTGACATCCTGTATAGTGATGGTGGTCATCCAGGCAACAGATGTCCATTTTCAACGTCACGATGGATGCCTACCGAGTACACACTGGTCGACTATCTTGAAGGGTGTACTGTCTGTGGCACATCCCATGTCTATGTATTGTTGTTGTAGTGCTCCGCAAATCTTTAGTTGCCCTGATCACACCACTGCCTTGTGTTTGTCTACGTCTACCGTGGGACACTAATATGTCTGTATGCTTTCAGACTGATCACTCTCTATACAATCCCTGTCGGCGTCCTTGTCTTTGCGGATGATGACACATGCCTAGAAGTATGCCTCTGGGACTGCTGTGTTCAGTAATCTCGGTAGTGCATTCTGTAAATGAGTCATGCTGTAGTGTGATAGGCTAGTTAGGTGTATGTTCGACTCCCAGCCCTGCCAAGTGTGTGTGTGTGTGTGTGTGTGTGTGTGTGTGTGTGTGTGTGTGTGTGTGTGTGTGTGTGTGTGTGTGTGTGTGTGTGTGTGTGTGTGTGTGTGTGTGTGTGTGTGTGTGCGCATGCTCCCGTCTGCCTGGGGACTCAGTCATGCTTTTAGACGCCTCACACCACAGATATTTCCTACCAGCATCTTTGCCTTTGCGGATGATGACACGCACCTAGAATTATGCCTCTGGGACTGCTGTGTTCAGTTATCTCGGTAGCACTTTCTGTAAATGAGTCATGCTGTAGTGTGATAGGGTAGATAGGTGTATGTTCAACTCCCAGCCCTGCCAAGTGTGTGTGTGTGTTTCCAGCTTCATGACAACAGTACATTGCTTTTACAGTATTCACTCTCCATAACATCTGTGCGGTGTCTTTGCCTTTGATGCTGCTGCCTGCAGGCTAGACGTATGCCTGTGTGAATGCTGTGATCTGCTAATCATGGTAGCGCATTCTGTAACTGCGTAATGCTGTTGTGTGGTACAGTGGTTACGTCTGTGTTCTTCTCCCAACCCTGCCAAGTGTGTTTTGTGTGTGTGTGTGTGTGTGTGTGTGTGTGTGTGTGTGTGTGTGTGTGTGTGTTTGTGTGTATGTATCTATCTTTATTTTAGTTTATTATTTATTTTATTTTACATTTGTTGACCGGGCTAGTCTAGCTGGAGATATTTCCATTTTCAGTAGAGGCCCGGGGAGAAAAGCTCCACATACTTAATAATAATATAGAAAAAAAACAAAGCAATAAGAGGCAATGCCACATACATTAGGAAGGAATTAACGTAACATTGTACAGTAAACCATCGGGATAAAAATGTGGAAGATAACATTTACATAACATTTGTTGGCAGATTAGTAATGTAAAGGGAGAGAGAAGTTAGGTTACAGGCTAATAGTAGAATATTAGTCAGGGTTACAGCAAGGGCATAACCATTGAAGTTTTAGGTGATTTTTAAGATTAAGTTTGAAGAGGGAAAAGAGGAAATAGAGGTTAGGTTGGGTGGCAGCATGTTCCATTTCTTACCTGTGGTGGTGGAGAACAAGGAGTCGCCAGCTAAGTTGTTAGATTTGGGTATATAAGCTAGGAGTTTATTAGAGGAGCGTAGGGAATGAAGATTATTATAGGGTGTTATAAGATTGTTTAGTGTAGGTGTGTTGTTAGGAAGGTAGAAGATTTTGTGAGCAGTTGTTAGTTGAGAGAGTAGCAGCATTTTGCAGTTCAAGCCAGTCTAGCTGATGTAGGTTAATGCAGTGATGGGTTCTGTAGGGCTTACCAGTTACAAACCTTGCAATACTGTTGTAGGCTTTGGTAAGTTTGTTGAGATTGTTTTGCTTTAAATTGGTGTAAATGGGAGAAGCATACAGGAGGGTAGAGAGTAAATGAGAGTGGGCAACGGTAGTTCTTGCTTTTGGGGTGAGGAAGGGTCTTATCCTATACAAGGAGCCTAATTTTCTGTTAACAGACTTAATGGTGTTATTAATATGATTGTCAAAAGTGAGTTTATTGTCTATTGTGACTCCTAATAACTTACAGGTCAGTTCAGGTGATATAAGGGTTCCATTGTTCCATTACTAGCTAGGATGGAGAAGTGTATGGGAGGGGTCTTGTTGTTAGGAGTAATCAGAAGTAATTTGTTTTTTTTTGGCATTCAAGAGTAAGCACCGGTTTTGGAACCATGTTTCTACTATGGAGAAGACAGTTTGGCTTAGAGATTTCAGCTCAGGGAGAGATTTTGCAGAACAGATGATAGTAGAATCATCAGCATACTGTATGCAGGTGGATTGAGGAATAGCTACATGAAGATCATTTATGAACAGAGAGAAGAGAAGGGGTCCTAGAATAGAGCCTTGAGGAACTCCTAGTAAGACAGGGAGATATGAAGACAAGTGATTTTGCCACAAAACAGCTTGTTTTCGGTTGCTGAGGTAAGACTTGAACCAAAGGATAGAATTAGAATCCAGAGAGAGGGATTGTAGGGTATTTATAAGTAGGGAGTGATTGACCATGTCAAAGGCTTTTGACAGGTCAATGAAGAGTGCAGATGAGAGGTAGTTATTGTTCCAGTTGGTGTTAATAGTATTGGTGAAAGATAGAAGGGCAGTGGTGGTGCTGTGAAAGGGTCTAAAGCCATGTTGGCAGCTGGCCAGGATGTTATTTTTAGTTAGGTAGTCTATTAGCTGATGATGGATACATTTCTCCATGATCTTAGCTAAAGGTGAGAGTAGTGCTATGGGCCTATAGTTGGAGTACTCATTAGAGTTGCCTCCTTTATGTAAGGGAATGATGTGTGAGATTTTCCAAAGATTGGGGATAGTGCTTTCAGAAATGGTATGGTTAATGAGAATAGCTACAGGATGAGCAATTGCTCTGGCTGCAAGTTGAAGGTATTCAGCTGGAAGGTTGTCATCAGAGGGTGTACAGGGTTTTAGCTTGTGAATTAGTTTCTGGATAAAGGAGATTGAGATGGGTTTTATTTTGAAAATAAGAAGATTGTCATGTTGGGAATTAGGTAGGTTAGTGTTTGTAGAGGTTAGCTGTGCGGCCAGGGTTTGAATGGTCTCTGTAAAATAGGTATTGAAGGCATTGGCAATTTCTACATTGTTTTTGTTATCTGACTCTAGGGGTGGAGGGGTACTAGAATGGCCAGGCTGAAGAAGGTTATTAATGGCAGTCCAAAATTTTTGTGGATTCTTAGTGTGAGACTGTTGAAGTTTACTGTAATAGGCTTTTTTGTCAGAGAGTATGGCTTTTTTAGTAGTATTACGTGGTTGTCTAAAGTTCAGGTGTTCTGAGACATCTCTAGTTGCTCTCCATTTAGTCCAGGATTTGTTTCTTATAAGTATTTTTTGTTTTGTGTCTTTTGTGAGCGAGGGAGCAGATTTGAACTTTATCCTGATAGATCTTTTGGGTGCGTGGGTATCTAGTATTATTAAGAATTTGTGGTTAAAGTAGCTGACAGCTTCGTCTAGTGGGAGGATTTTTAGGGGGTTCCAGTTGCAGGCATTTAGTTCCATTTGAAATATGTCAGGATTAAAATGTTTTTTGGTTCTGGCAGTAATAAACTTGGGAGGTTTGTTTATGTCGTTTTTATGCCTGATGATATATGTGGGTAAGTGGTCGCTGATATCATCTGGCAGGGTTCCTACTTGATAGTTTTCTCTTTGTTTATTGACTAGAATCCAGTCTAGGATGGTCTCTTTGTTGTTAGGTTTGTTGATTCTAGTAGTGGTGGTAATAGTTTGTTTAAAGTTATGTAGGTTGATATAAGAAGAGGGATTATCATTGTTGATACTATACCAGTCAGTGTTGAGGTCTCCTAGAATAATAGTTTCTTGTGGGTAGGTTGAGGAAATCCAGGACAGGGTATCTTCTATATTAGTAATGTTATGGCCAGGGGGTAGGTAGATGCAGAATATATATATAGTTTTGTTGGAGTTGATTTGAATATATATATATTGTATATAGATATGTATGTTGAGATTATCACTCTTGAATGTGCTGCATTATCTGTACGTGATCAGCTTGGATGTATGTACATCTGCTATGGCTCTGTGATAGTGCACATACTGTGTGCTGTAGTGATCCTGGGTTATACTTGTGTAGTGACCAGTTATTGTGTTGCTGGGTATTACAAGGGGCATTGGAAACAATGTTAGTACAGCACCTTTGAAAGGTCGTGTGCACATCTCGGCAACAGTCAGCAGTGGTTATTACTTTAGAGGGTGAGTATGACTCATATCCGTATGTATTAACTGACAATACTATGCAACTCAGGTTAACATTACTGACTCCCGTTTATCCACAGATTGTGGTACAGATCCCAGGACTGTATGTTTATACATTGACAGGTGCAGGACTGGGTTAGTGTTGAATGCATGGAGGGGTGTCCATGGCCAGTAATGGCGATCTGTACAGCCTGGCAGGTACAGTCTCTGACTGTCCCACAACCTCCTGTATATGGCTGACACATGCTGTACCTGTGTATATGCAGACACACACACTTACCACAAACAGCTAGGGCTATCACATACACACACCAATTGCATCATCATTGGGCCATGCAATAACCATTGTCCCTCACACACACACACACGCACACACACACACACACACACACACACACACACACACACACACACACACACACACACCTACGTGTAGATTGGATGGCTCAATGACAGCTCTGGAAATGTAACACCACACCCTGTGCATATGAAGTCACCTGTGCCACCACCTGTTATGTGTAACATTGATGCAGGATTAGACTAACCTGGTGCTGATGCACACGGTGGCTTTATACCACTGTAGTGATGTTAGAATGTTGTTAACATAAAGTGTGATATCCTTCTAGGTGTATATCAGCAGGCATGATGCATTGCAGCTATGACCATCAATGTACCATAGTTTACAGCACTGTCAATTCTGATGATGTATTCTTCATCCATGTGCCATTTCACTGATGTGTGTAGTATTGGCAGCATGTGTTTCTGAATGTTCAGTACATGTGTGATGTGTGTAGTACACATTTATACATGCTTACAAATGCGTACACTGGCTTACATGACATTACACGGGCTTCAACATTCATACACTAGCTTACTCATTCTTCAACATGCGCACACGGGCTGACATGCACGCACATATGCTTACTCGGAATTACTGGCGCACACAGGCGAGGACACACTGTAGGCAGGTTTGCAGGAAACATCAGTGGTATCCATGGTGTACACCATCAGTCCCCTGACTTTCCCTAGGATAGATCATAACACACCTCTTACACTGATGAGTACTGACAGCAAACATGTGACACTGCTCCGGTAAGATTACAGTGTTTCATACATACACACTCATGTTGTCACCTATCTTCTACTCTAATAGTCCCCTTATCCTACACTACACTGTAGAGGCTTGGCCCATATCGCATGACATATTGTGGTTCACTATCTTCAGCCTCACTTGCGTCAGATTGCCTACAAATGCTTGGTTACATCTCTGACAGAGTGCTTCCACACATAACAACCAGTACGCAGTAGCCATGTTGTCTCCAGCTTGCCGTTCATCTGCATGGTGTACTAACATCTAACTAAACCTACATTTTGTATGTATATTATACATATTTGACTTGTTTTGAAGCGCAGTGCGTTCTCGTGCCGCTGCACTAAGCTTCCACACCGGAGATCAGAGGAGGACAACTACAGTTTTATTGATATCCAATGGACAATAATGCCACTGGCCTTATATTTGGACATTGGCATGCTTCTTAGACTGTATTTATACTGTATTTGCAGCTGTCATTACTCCGTTTAACAACGTGCAGAACGTTACTCGCTTAACATCCGGGTACATTTCTGCACATAACTCTGCTCTTGCACAGACAGCTTACTGTTTCATGTATCGCATATTTACATCATTTGCAGAGCTTTCACCTACAAATGGCGTATGTTGCAAATCCCAACATTGTCCGTGCAACGTTCATGTTACGGGCGGTGTTACACACCCCTACAGGAGTTTGCTGAATAGCTTGGCAGACATCTTTCCTTGCTCTACTCTCACTCTACTCGTACACACCGGAGGCTTCATGTATCCTGGCCTAGGCTTTGCTGTGTGCTATGTCTATTTGTGGTGTATGCATGGCTGTGGGTATGTTGTGACCTGCTATGTCTGGCATTTCTGCAGAGCAGCTCCCACTGTCATCATTTGTAAAGGTGACAGCCCTATAGGTACTTTATATAGACTGGTGTGTCATTTGACATGTCAGCACATACCTGCGGTCAATACTAAACTTCCTACTGCAGCGCTTTTCATACCTTCTGAGTTATCTTGCAGTCAATAATACTGTTTCCTCTGGCATGTATCTGTTTCTGATACAGGATATCATTTTCTTACACCAATACACACAATATATGGCGGCATCACAGGCCGGATGCCATTACATTCCTATTGCAGGACACACCCACCCAGAGGGTTGTATTCCTCACAAAGGCCAACAGGTGCTTATCCACACTTATTATTCTATCATGTACCTTATGTGTTCTCCGGTATTTGCGCTTTCCATCAGTGGCAGAACTCACATGTGAGTGTGGGGGACTGGACATTGTATCGGGGACACTGCATGACACCCTGAGGGACACATTTCTTTTGATTGTATTAACCTTCCACATTGACTTTCACAGGGCATACGTTGTCATTCACATTTGTCGAGGTACATGCTTTTGACTTGTACATATTTTGTCATTTGTCCTGACGTCTTTCTTCTCACCTAGTATCACTAGTTCTGTACATTTATTTAGGATGGGTTACCTTCATACCTCTCACCTGTACACATTATGGGTAAATGTCCTGAGGTTTGACCTATGATTTTGTTACTTTTTTCATAATAATGTGCCTTTCTGGTAAATTACTGGCAAGGCATTAAGGACTGTGAAGTTAGATAATAATGACTGACATTTGTATTTCATGATTAATAACCCTCATAACATTTGTACTCCTGACTACGCCATTATTCTATCAATGTTCTGACTTTGTCTGGGGTATATTTAATATAGTCCCTATTTGTATTTCATGTACTATGTCTTTCTCCAGCTGTCTTATTCTGAAAGGTTGGAAGGTATGGTTACCATCCTGGTCATACGCATGTCCATCCATGATAATCGCCTACATGACACTGATATAAGTCCCTACGTCTTCCCCCAATGGTTTACACAATATCCAGTAGATGGGTTCAACCTTTTTGGAGAATATAGGTGTGTGCTATACCCACATAGGTATATTGATCATTCCCATGGGGTGGACCTAATAAATCTGTGCCAACCAACACCTAGGCCCATTTCTGCATACCCATGATTCCCATACCTGACACCCCTCCACAGTACTCATTAGACATATTTAATGTGAGTGATAATAAAGTAGGAAGACACTTATAAGCACTCTCCACTCTCCGGATATCAGGTCATATGTCATACATTCTATCGACCCATGTGTAATAACCCTTGCACCTGCTACTGTTGCATGTACAGCTATATCGTAGTTGTAGCTGTGACTTCTTTGCATTTATGATTATTGTACACACTTAGTACGGGATCAATTTTTGGAGTCCTGCAAAGGACACCTATATCCATGTTTAAAGTGTAGAACTTGCAGGTCTGTCACACTGGTACTTTACGGGCAATGGTTTGGAAAGCAGCAGTGTATTCACCTTTCATGCATGTCTGTCTGTCTATCCATAATACCTATACCGTGACCTATTTATGTACATGTGTTATATCTACAAGGACATACGTTTGTTTGTAATGTATATATCTATTAATGTATCGTGTGTGTATAGATATATATATGTACATATATACATATGTCCATATATGTCTGTACATTCCTCATTTCATAAATTTCTTTGGTTTAAGTCTGTAGATATATGTGTATACACAGATATATATATTCATATCATACCTTTCAACTGTACAGATTTTCGCAGAATGTACAGATGTTTGCCTTATCTTTGGTCCATTTTTCATAACCTTGTGGCTATCTGGCAAATTAGTGGCATATCATTAAAGACTGACGTTGGAAAATAATGACAAGCATTTGAGGTTACAACTTCCTACCCTTCAGAGAATCCATGCTAGTGAAACACCTGTTATTCCACCCACTTTCTATGTTTGTTAGGGCAATATTTGGGAATTGTCCCTATTTGTACCAGTTGTTTTCATGGCTTTGTCCAGTTTCTTACTTTACGGGGTTAACAGGTATGAGCCATATATATAATAAATATTTGTGCTTACGTGGCCTTTCCTAATTGTGACCGTAACAGTTACATATCTGTATTCCGGTTTACAGACATATGCGAAACACATGTTCACCTTTACATATTTAAATGTGTTTACAGCACAAACGCATTCATTACACTTTAAACTTATATGTGCTGTGGTCATAGTTCAACCGGGACTGCATTCACATTGGCCAGATGCCGGAACCACTATTCTATTGGTATTCTGCCTCATTGATATGCGTACCCATAGTACTTAGCTACATCAACATACGCCTCACCGCTTCACTTACAACACAGGCATCCATTCTCCTGCTGGGAAAAATGCGGTAGTACATATTACACATTCCCTATTGCCTACTGCTGTGGACCCCAGCTGCATAGTTAATCACTCCAAGGATATGCAGAACACCAAGGCTTATAGTCCTGGCACATACAGTCCTTTGATTGTCAGGGTGTTCATGTAGTGATCTGGGTTTAGGCTTGTCTGCCTGGTGAACGGAACTTCCCTGGCCGAGTTCAAATGTCAGACAAAGCACATGGACAGGGAGTTTATGAATTTTTACCTGAGTTTACAGACACAGGTGTTTGTGCACCTGTCAGCAGCTTATTCTGTTGGCAATACATATTATGGGTGGGGTTGTTACAGTCCATACTCCATGGTGAGGGGTGTTCCCGTTCACATTTGACTATTTCCTGTATTCAGTCATACGGGGATTATTATTTTGGACATGAAGTGACTACAGGTATGCAGTTGTACATTACACAAATGTGAAAGGTTGTTACTGTAAATATGTATGGAGTACGGACCTCTGTAATACGCTGTTGTGTTCTGGCAAAGCAGTAGCTAATTATTAAAGACTGAAGTTGGAACATGATGACAGACAGTTGGGTTTCAGACTTCATACTCTTCAGGACATTAATGCCAATGTGCAAACTGTTATTCTATCAAATTTCTATGGTGTTGTCCCTACTTTTGGGCCTTTGTCTCACTTTTATTCATGGCTCTGGCCAGATATCTTGCTCACAAAGGTTGACAGGTATGGTCGGTCACGCCTGCACACAGTAGATAACCCTCACACTTGATCTGGGTTATCCTGTTTATGTCACTGTCTTCATCACCCTTATGCCGTTTGCCACTATGCGAATGTGTGCAATATATTTTCCCACCTATTCGTGTCAGGACACATGCGTCATGGGAAGATGTTTTATCCCGGGTAGTAGGTTATGCATGACCACTTAGGGCTGGACAGTGTCATGGACCTCTACTGCACATTCTGACTTGTGTCCAGATATCTATAAGATTGGACATCGTGTCTTCATACCTATTTTACTATTTACACAGGTTAGTTATCCCATGAGGGATATCCCAAAAATTTGACAAGACCAAAACAAGACATATTCCTAAAATTTTTCTGGCTTTACGAAAATGTGCAGGGGGTTTTACATGCAAGGGATACATGGTTTGCAATCCAGAAACTGCCTAGGGTGACACTGCCTACTACATATGCGTAGGGGTCACTATGTGTAGCTGTGTCTGCAATGAACCAGTAGGCCAAGTATGGCTGGATTTGGTGGACGTTCTGGTACGGGAGTGGGTTGTGTGATGTGGAGGGGATACTGGGTAGGCCATTATGCATCCAGGTGTGTTGCATTTGTTATGGCCAGTTCCATCAGGACCAATCTGTGGGTATGTGATGGTGACATATCTATACATTTGTGTCGCACATTTCCATATTCATATGTTTGTGGGATTGTGTTCTACACTATGGCCAGTCTGCTTGTCTTGCAGCTGTTTCTACATGTATTTGTGTTTCTTTCAGCTTCTCCCGCTGCTCCCTCATACACCTCCGGTTCATCTTTTCTGCATACGACACAGTATCACCTTGGAGGATTTTACCATTACCCATCCACCCCTCACATGCAAATTCCTCACTCCCCATAGATAACTGCTTTGGTTGTTGGCCCATGACATGGCCAGAGTAACACATTGAATACCCTACATGTGTCAGGTACCTTTATGGTTGTGTGGACTACCCTGCCATGTTTGCTTTCCACATGCTATACCTCACACACATAGGTACACGCCCATACTTAACTTTCATTACTTGGTTGGTATACCTGGGTACTACCCGTTCGACTGTGTCACATAAAAGTTCGGCTTATACCGCTGACTTCCGGATTTTGCCAGCCTGTTGTACTCATTGGTAGGATGGCACCTTTTCCTATGTCCAAGCTATTCCTTACACATATCCAACTGTTGTGGACAATGCCTCGCCACAGTCGACGGTAGGGTTTCCACCTTTTCAATTGGCCACAGTGTGACATTTGCGGTGAACACATCACATTTTACAGGCCGACACATACCCATGGTCAGTTCGGCAGATAGAGCTTACAATTCTTGCCTATATATAAGCTTATTATTGTAGTATTTTGGTGGCTTATTCTGTTTCTTATGACATTTATGTAATATACGTACAGAGAAACTGTTTAATGCAACTATTACATAATGTCTAAGGAATAATTATGTCCTATAATCTCTAGACATTTGCCATTTTTGCAAGTTTGTGTCAGGACACATCTGCCCACAGAGGGACTGTCGCTCACAAACTGGGACAGGTGGTAATCTTAGTCGATGGTACGGATCATACTGTTCCTTTTGGCCTACATGTGTCCTTATTGTTGTAGCTGTTTATATGCTCCTTCTGTTTCGTTTACATGTGTATTCTATTTCCTATCACATTTGGTATGTAAAATACGGACATACCTTTTGCATGTGACTATTACATGCATTGTGGGATATGATTCGGACATACGGTCGCTAAATATATCTACATTTCTCCTCATGTATTTTGTTATGGACACATCTGCCCAGCTATGTACCCTCCCTCACATTATGGGTCAGCTGGTGACCCTCTCCATTGGGATGGATGTACCTACTTGCGGCGCACTAACATATGATGCGTTTCACTTCCACATGGTATAGCTATCTATACTACGTTGGACTACGGGCACACAGTTTTCCATGTCATTTGTTCAAGGGTTAGGGACCCGTTATTCCCAACCGTGCATTTGTGTTTGCTTCTTCATTTTCTGTTCGCAGGAACTATCTTGCATGCTTTGCATATGTTTCAGTATCCACGGACACTGATAGGTGCGATTACTATTGCAGGCAGAATATAATATTCAGCAGTTTAGGTTGCTCATCAACAGCCGACATTGACACACCTCTGTGCGCAACTTTGATAAGCCCCATGCACTCGTGCACGTTTCCTATGCATGTGGCTATGGCGGCTGCATGCCTTGATTAATATGCATATGGCGCTAGTACTCCATATATACGCCGCACGGCCGGCGCAAGCCTTACGCCGGCCTTGCGCCGAGCTTCATGAATCCCGGGGAAAAACAAAAACAAAAAATAAAATAATAAATAAATTAATAACTATTTAAAGAAAAAAAAAAAGAACAAAACCATATCCCTTCAAAGAAAACAGAGTTCACTGAAAAATAATGGAAACAGTTCTGGGACTTTGTTTACTGGACCTCAGTGTCCTTACAATCTAAGGGCTCTCGCCAGAAGTTCACAATAACCATTGACTTAGGTACACTTTTCACTAATGATTTCCTTAACAAATTCACAATACTTTATCTCATTTCTTCATTGATATCAACACCCACACTGTATCACCAGAAACCCTTGCATATGCACTTTAATTTTTTCCTTCAAAAATCTCAACAAAAGACATTAATAACACAATTAAGCAAATTTTCTCTGATGGTCCCCATAAGGAGAGGACCTTCTGCCCTAGTTTATCTTACTATGTAAACAACACGTTATTCCTCCAAATGAATACCTATACAAACTATGCCTTACCAAAAATGTAATGTCCAATGAATGCAAACAGACAACAGCCAAAATCAAAACAAAGCTTCCAAATACAGCAGACATAAACAATTTTAGACCTGTTGCAATCTTCTTCTTCTTTTGGCTTTTCCTGGTTAGGGGTCACCACAGTGGAACTCCAGTCCGCTAATGACTGGCAGTAGATTTTTACAGTGCCAAGGTGCCAGCTCAATGCCCAACCTTCAATGAAGGCACACCCATTCACACATGTCTTTCGAATGCCACTCGACCATGGGGAGGACATGCAGACTCCACACAGAAGGCGATCAAGCCGAGAATTGAATGGGAGAACCTCTTGCTGTGAGGCGACAACGCTACTGCCTCACCACCGCGGCTTCTGCAATACTACTTTCAATAAGAAATATTTTTGAAAAATGTAGCTTCAAAAATGCAGTATCCTTTCTCCTCCTCAATATGGATTTTCCACTGACTACATACTGTGACAGCCTCATACACTTTAACTATGCAGTATAGGTAAAGGTCTCCTAAATGGGGTAGTACTCATTGACATAACTAAGGTCTTTGCCCTAAGAGATCAGAAACAGCTGCTTAATACTCTAATAAGAACAGGAATAAGCAATGACTCCATTTCCTGGTTCACAAGCTTTCTCAATGACAGATGCTTGAAAGTGCAGGTAGGAAAATATTCTTCCTCCTTTTGCTCTTTAAGGATGCCAGACAAGGCTCAGTTTTATCCACATTATTATGTTCACTGTTCATCAACAATCTTCCTGCAGAACTATCCTCCCAAACTCATATCATAGGTTCATAGGTTAGTACTAGGCTAACTGCCTTTGTGAGCCATTTTAAGCCTAGCCAATTATCCCTTGTGAGATTCAAACCCTGCACCTTGTGTTTGTAAGGCAAACACCTTAACCATTAGGCCACCCTCCCAACATATATCATGTTATATGTACATGTTATTGTCATCCACAGGGCTAATACCCCTCACTCTACCATAAAAAATACAAGTGGACCTCAAATCAAGTCATTATCACTAGGGCTCATCCTTAACAAATGTATCATTAATAAAAAATGTATTATTTGGGAACAAGACAAAAGCTTTCCTTTGAATTCTAGCATTAGAACATAGTTTGACATAAAACTGGCTGTTTAGAAACACCAAATTTTAGATATCTGGGCATTTGGTTTGACCAGTATCTCAACTTTCAATTTTATATTAATTTTATATTAAGGTAACAATTTTGTAAGTCAGCACTCTTCTACCATGGGTAACAAAAAAGGTGAACTCACTTCCTATACCGAGAAGTTAGAATGGTCATTGGCATAGTGGCATTACTTGTCCATCTCCAGTAGTCCATTCTCAATATAAATAATGCATCAAAGAAAAAACAGGTGTCACATCAAAAACATCATACCTTCCTCCTAATAAATGAACTATCAATCTCAAGTTATAATTTGAGATTGGTAGTTTATGCACTATGGAGGAATGCATCATTTGCAAACCTGTATGGTTTAAGTAGGCAGTATGATACCATCAATATCACATCTATGGTCCTTGAGCTCAGTGTAACTGGTGTGGTGCTTTATTTATTGAAAATGTTTCTGAAAAGTTATGCAACTATGAAATGTTTTCCATACTTGCCTTAATGATGCTGTAATAGGCACAGATGAATTTAAATAAACAGATTACCCTGCATGTACTTGGTTTTAGTATAACGCTGGATAACATTCCTATACCATTATATAGTGTCGAAGGTTTGCTAAAGTAAAGGAGTGTGAATGAGAAATCCCTCACATAAAGGTTGTTAAAATCAGAAAATGTGGCGCAAGAGGCAGTTTATATTATATGGCATAATGTCATCAATATGAGATGTATGGTCCTTGAATTATTGATGACTCTTTGTAAAATCATTGGAAAAATATGAAATATTTACATATTTTCCTTAAAAGTAGACTTTTATTTAGACTTCATAGGTAAGTACAAGGCGACCTGCTTTTGTGGGCCTTTTTAAATCTATCCAATTTCCCATCCAAAGGTGAGAATGGTACCTTGTATCTAGTGTCATGAGGTAAACAGCTTAACCATTATACCAACCCCAACTCCATATTGCAAGTTTGAACCCAAGAATGTACTGAATGTTAAAAGAAATTACAGTAACAGAAGGTGAGTATCACAAACCACATCAACAGACACAGATGATGTATCTCTTCTACTACTTCTGATTTAATAATTAGGAATATTAACAACACTCAGATATTAGTATCTCAAAAATGACAGACTGATACGATTAGCTATGCAAGTGCAGTGAAGCCAATATTGTGGTGCTTTATGAAACTATGAAATGCTTTCCATACTTCCCTTAAAAATGCTGCAATAGGCTGCTTGTCATCATGTCATCAAATATGTTATCATAAAACGTCATCAAATATGTACTTGGCTTTAGTAAAATATATACATACACACACACACACACACACACACACACACACACACACACACACACACACACACAAACACACATACATTTTAAATACATATATGTGTATACACACTAGTCACACACACAGACACACACACGCACACACACACACACACACACACACACACACACACACACACACACACACACACACACACACACACACACACACACACACATTTATATGCAACAAAAGAAGATGGATAACATTTTTATATCATTATATAATGCAGAAGGTTTGGGAAAATAAAGGAGTGTGAATGAGAAAACCTTCATTTAAAGGTTATTAAATTTCAGGAAATGAGGCAAAAATAGGCAATTTATATTACAAAATGCAATTCTATTAAGTCCATTAGTTTAAATCAGGAATCAGCTTGGAAAATACTACTTTATGATAATTTTAATGGCTACATGCTTGATTGATTAATTTTTTTTTGTTATTTAATACTATTTGCTTGCATTCATACTCTGTTAAATATTTTTGTTGAGGCATTATGAGTGTCCAAGTTGCTATTGTTTTCTGGGTTTTTTTTCTTGTTGTTCTATACAATTAATGAATTATATCTAAGATGTTTTTCACCCCAAGGGTATATCCACCAGAAAATAAATTTTCCTGGACAGAAACTTCAAGCCCAGAAAATCAGCTGGCTAAAACGATGGCAGAATAATTTCTTTACTTGTGAAATTTAGATCAGAAAGCATACCACTGGGGATGCACAAGCCAGTGCCTTTCTTCATGCTGGTCTCAAGCCTGGATAAATGGGGAGGGTTACTCAGGAAGGGCATCTGGTGTAAAACTTTTGCTAAATGGCATATGTGGACAACATTACAGATTTCAATATAGGATCGGTCGAGGCCCGGGTTAACAATGATTGCCACTAGTACTGTTAGCCAACAGGGTGTTGGTGTAAATTGGGCTACTGTTGGCTAAAGGAGAAGAAGACTGGAAAGGCATGTCGAAGGCAGAATGAGATGAGAAAGGTTAAGAGTGTGATAATGAAGGTAGGAACTTTGTTGGCAGTGTGACACCCCTGCACTGGCCCAGTAATCAAGGAGCCTCAATCCTCACCACTGGCAACAGCGAGAGACGTACACATTAGGAGGATGACAAGTACACACATAATAAAGTACAATTTCCCTTAAGAGCACACAGATATCACAGTCAGTCAGGGGCTGGTTTCTCCTTCTTTCTCCAGATCCTCTATATGACTCCCCACTGGCACAGCTATAGGGTTAAGATCTCAGCTGATTGGCCAAGCTAAGACCTCCAGCATTCTCTCTGTCCAACCAATGCTTTGTGACCCTGCCCAAGTAGCTTACACACACACTTTGGGATTTGATTGATATACAAACACACACATACCTAGGAAAGGCTGGCACAGGTTTACTAGCTATGCCCCCTTCTGGCCAGACTATAAGGTAATATCAGTTGCCACCAGCCACCCTTACTTATCAGCTACTATAAGGCCCTTACAAAGGATGTCCAATCCTAATGTGTAATGTTACTGTTAATCCAAATGGTAGTCTGACCAAGACTTGCAAGGCTATTTAGGAGTGGCCTGTACAGTGTCACCAAATACATATACAAGTACTCTAAGAGATTAAATATGTCTCACAAATATCAGCCACAAAGACAGGTTTAAATATATTTAATAATAAATAATAAAAGAACAAGACTATACTCAGAAAACAAACACAGTTACTTCAGAGTTCAAAATCACAGGAAATATTTTAAAATAACATTGTAGGATAGTCTCAAATAAATACAGAAAACATCTAAACTAATCTTTACTATATTCTTATCTATATCTAAAAGAAATTACTTTTCCCTAGTTACTTACTATTAGCAAGGCAAGTGCAGGAGATGGTGATAATGGATGTTTCCAGGTGAAGGACAAAATACAAAATGCATAGTCTCTCTCTCTCAGAGAGTTCTTAAATTAATAGCAAACATTACTACTGGGTTAGCTTGGATGACATCACTCTTTGCCACCTGACTTCAGTTCCTAGGCTAAAATAGAAAGTAATAGAATTTAACATCTCTGTGTGAGAAGTAAATATATCTCAGAAGTTTGCAGAACTTGGAAGTCATAAAACAATAAAATGCTTTTACATTTGAAGCCTAGTAATTATTTATGTTTCAAGAAAATACAAAAACTTCTAGCTGTAGACATTGTGTTGCTGCTGAACTGAAACTGAGACAATCATAAAACACTTTCATTTCAACTTATTTTCTTGAAGTTTTGCAAGTTAACTCTGTATGTTCCAACCTCTACTATTAAAACATACATTTGCACAGGTATATAGTTTATATACATTTCTGTTCTTTTCCAGTTACATTCCTGAAGCTCAGTACTGTACAAATCCTGTTCAACACACACTTCTGTACCAGTATATAGTTCCCGTACAGTTGTAAGACAAGCATACGAATCGTGTTGAAATTCACACATGGGGTATGATTATTTACAAAATTCCAGTTAGCTGAGCTGGCAGCATTTTAGTTTGTCACAGGCAGTATGACTGGTATAGAGAGAGAGCTATCTGATATGATGGAGAGAAGGAAAGTTGACATTTTGTGCATGCAAGAGACCAGATGGAAGGGGGGGGGTAAGGCCAGGTATATTGGAGGTGGGTTCAAATTGTTGTATCGTGGTGTGGATGGGAGGTGAAATGGGGTAGGAGTTATCCTGAAGGAACAGTATGCCAAGAGTGTTTTGGAGCTGAAAAGAGTTTTGGACAGAATTATGCTTATGAAACTGTAAACTGTTGTTGTGTTGATAGATGTTGTTAGTGCATATCCTCCACAGGTTGGGTGTGCAATGGATTAGAAAGAAAACTATTGGAGGGAGTTGGATGAAGTGGTGGTGAGTGTACCCAAAGGTAAGAGATTGGTGATTTGAGTAGATTTCAATGGGCATATTGGTGAAGGGGACAGTGGGGATGAAGAAGTGATGGGTAAGTATGATGTTAAGGATAGGAATGCAGAAGGTCAGATAGTAGTGGATTTTGCAAAAAGGATGGACATGGCTGTGGTGAGTATGTATTTTAAGAAGAGGGAAGGAGCATAGGGTGATGTACATGAGTGGAGGAAAATGCACATAGGTGAATTATATCCTACGCAGGAGGGCCAGTCTGAAGGAGATTGGAGACTGTAAAATGGTGACAGGGGAAAGCGTAGTTAGGCAGCATAGGATGGTAGTCTGTAGGATGATGTTGTAGATCAAGAAGAGGAGGAGGAGAGTGACGGCAGATCAAATGGTGGAAGTTGAAAAAGGATGATTGTGAGATGGAGTTCAGCGAAGAGTTAATACAGGCACTGGGTGGCAGTGAAGAGTTATCAAATAGCTGGGTAGCTACAGCAAAGCTGGTAAGGGAGACAGCTAGAAAGGTGCTTCATGTGACACCTGGACAGATAAAGGAGGACAAGGAGACTTGGTGGTGGAACGAGGAAGCACAGGAGAGTATACAGAGAAAGAGGTTGGTGAAGAAGTGGGACTGTCAGAGAGATGAAGAAAGTAGACTGGTGTATAAGGAGTTGAGGTGTATGGTGAAGACAGAGGTGGTGAAGGCTAAAGATAAGGTGTATGGACAGTTGTATGAAAGCTTGGATACAAAGGAGGGAGAAAAGGACCTGGCTATACAGAGGGATGGAGCTGGGAAAGATGTGCAGCAGGTAAGGGTGGTAAAGGATAATGAGGGAAATGTACTCACAAGACAGGAGAGTGTGTTGAACAAATGGAAAGAGTACTTTGAGGGGCTGATGAATGAAGAGAATGAGAGAGAAAGAAGGTTGGATGATGTAGGGATAAAGTCAGGAAGTGCAATGGATTAGCAAGGAGATAGTAAGGATGGCTATGAATAGGATGAAGAATGGAAAGGCTGTTGGTCCAGATGACATACCTGTGGAAGCATGGAAGTGTTAAGGAGAGATGATAGTGGAGTTTTTAACCAAATTGTTTAATGAAATCTTAGAAAGTGAGAGGATGCCTGAGGAGTGAAGAAGAAGTGTTTTGGTACCACTTTTTAAGAATAAGGGTGATGATCAGGGCTGTAACTACAGAGGGATAAAATTGATCAGTCACAGCAGGAATTTATGAGAAAGAGTAGTGGGAGCTAGGCTAAGAAGGAAGGTGATGATTAGTGAGATGCAGTATACTTTTATTCCAGGAAAGAGCACTACAAATGTGATGTTTGCTCTGAGGGTGTTGTTGGAGAAGTATAGAGAAGTCAGAAGGAGTTGCATTGTGTCTTTGTTGACTTGGAGAAAGCATATGACAGATTGCCTAGAGAGGAGATGTGATATTGTATGAGGAACAGAGTGGCAGAGAAGTATGTAAGAGTGGTACAGAATATGTACAAGGGTAGTGTGACAGTAGTGAGGTCTGCAATAGGAGTGACAGATGCATTCAAAGTGAAGGTGGGATTAAATTAAGGATCAGCTATGAGCCCTTTCTTATTTGCAATGGTGATGGACAGGTTGAAAGACAAGATCAGGCAGGAGTCCCTGTGGACTGTGTTTGCAGATGACATTGTGATCTGTAGTGAGAGTAGGGAACAGGTTGAGGAGACCCTGGATGAGTGGCAATATGCCCTAGAAAGGAGAGGGATGAAGGTCAGCAGGACTAAGACAGAATATATGTGTGTGAATGACAGGGAGGATAGAGGAATGGTGAGGATGCAGGGAGTAGAGCTGGCAAAGGTGGGTGAGTTTAAATACTTGGGATCAACATTTCAGAGTAATGGTGAGTGTGGAAGAGAGAGGAAGAAGAGCGTACAGGCAGGGTAGAGTGGGTAGAAAAGAGCGTCAAGAGTGATTTGTGACAGATGGTTACCAGTAAAAGTGAAAGGTAAGGTCTACAAGAGGGCAGTGAGACCATCTATGTTATATGGGTTGTAGACGGTTGCACTGATGAAAAGACAGGAGTCTGAGCTGGAGGTGGCAGAGTTAAAGATGTTAAGATTTGCACTGGGTGTGATGAGGATGGACAGGTTTAAGGAATCAGTATATTAGAGGGTCAGCTCAGGTTGGACGGTTTGGAGACAAAGCCAGACAGGTCAGATTGCATTGGTTTGGACAAGTGGTGAGGAGAGATGCTGGGTATATTGGGAAAAGGATACTAAAGATGAAACTGCCAAGTAACAGGAATAGAGGAAGGCCTAAGATAAGGTTTATGGATGTGGTGAGAGAGGATATCCAGGTGGTTGGTGTGACTGAGAAAAATGCAGAGAACAGGAAGAAATGGAAACAGATGATCCGCTGTGGAGACCCCTAATGGGAACAACCGAAAGAAGAAGAAGATCTGAAAACTTGAACTAACTTTTATAAAATGTATTCATGAGAGATGAAATCAATGTGAAATGGATGCATCACTATTTTTAGATCTATCCAAAGTATTTGATAAAGTTTCACATCCCATTCTGTTATGTGCACTCATGGAAATTCTCAACTAGCACAATCAATTAGTTTAAAAGTTACCTTAGCTTCTAAGTACAGTGTCTGCACTGGGCAGATGATCTGTCAACTTCTTAGCAAACAAAGTGAGGTGTGTCACAACTTCAGTGGAGCCAGCAAATCTATTATCTTACACTCACATTGAGACTGCCTTCAAAATCCACTATAGCCTAAGTAGAAGACTGGTACTCATCCTGCAGAGAACTATGTTCACTTAGGACCTATCAAAATCTAAAAATCATAATAGTGACTGACAATAATGTCTGTATGTTTGTATGTATGTATGTATATTGCCAAACTGTGACACAACAAACATCAGAAATGTCATCTTATCAACAATTTATAATCTCACTGAAAATGTACCTGTAAATTAAACCATCTTGCACTTGTAACACCCTTATTACTAAGCTCCCTTCTTATTCTAATTCTCTCCCATGCATATTTTAAAAATCACAATGGAATCATACATATGAATTCCATTCTTGTACCAGCACCATTACTAAGTCTTTTACATATGGTCAAACAGGGCTCTAGGCAGTGTAATAGATCAAGGCTCCCCTGCTTCCCCGTCCCCCGGGAGCCTACCCAGGAGTCAGTCCAGTGACCCATTACTTGTCTATTTCTCCACAAGTTACCATAAAACACTGTTCAAACCTGTTAGTGTGCATACAATTTTCTTCTTTACTTCTACATTTATTTGTAACATTTGGATTTAATTTAAAACTTTTATTTCAAATTTTATAGCACAAAACCCCTTATGCGGCACAGTAGTGTTGGCGGTCAATCTACCTGATGTGGGAAGAAAACTTATAACCTTCCTCACTAAAGGAAAACATTCTTCCTGTTACAACACTGACACTGAACAGCACAACTATGAAATTCTGTGACTGACATTTTCAGACTGCAGCCCTCAGTGATTTGCAAAAACAAAAACAAAAATAAATAAATTAACTAAAGGAGATCTGGGAGTTTGTGTGAAAGCTTAAAGGGAGAGTGTCAAGATTCTCTGCTTGTCTGATTGTCTTGATTAGGATGGTAAGTCATGTGCTCTTTTTGTTTACATTCAGGCAGCTTTTAAGCTCTGAGCTCAGGTTTCAGTACTTCGGGGGAAGAGTAACTAACACTTCAGGAAATGCCAACAGTTTCCTCAGTGCGCTCCTTTCAGGGTTGCCAGATTTCCAGCCTCCAAGGTAGGGACAAAAAAAAAAGAAGGTCTCTCACGGTAAGTGAAGACCAAAAAAAAAAAAAAAAAAAGTTCTTTCACGGCAAGTGAAGACCAAAAAAAAAAAAAGGTCTTTAATGCGGAACACAGTTCCACATTAAAGAACAGTAGCTCTGCACTAAACATGGAGCTTCTCGTGTTTAATGCATTGCAGTTCCGCATTCAACACAAGTAGCGCTGTGTGTTATCGATTTTTGATTGGCCCATATGCCGGTATACAGGCACATGGGCCAATCAAAAATTGCTAAACACGGAGATTCTCGTGTTTAATGTGGAACACAAGAAGCTCCATGTTTAGCAATTTTTGATTGGCCCGTATGCCAGATATACGGGCCAATCAAAAAAAAAAAAAAAAAACAAACAAAGCGGAGCCTGGCAGGGATTTAAACTGGCAGGGCGGGACTCGGGATCAGGCTGCTGATCTCGGGACAGTCCTGCCCAAATGGGGACGTCTGGCAACCCTGGCTCCTTTTAACACCAACCCCATGCTTGAAATGTTGTGAACAAGTGCTTATATAAGCTACTACTTTTTTTTTTTTTTTTTTAAATCTAAGTGGTTCATTCTTTCACTCTCCCGGCAGACACAGCAGTGGACTTTTTTAAATATTTTCTGCAAATAGTTCCTTGCTTGATTGGATTTAATGATGATGGAAACAGATCTAGCGGATGTGTTTTATGATATGGTCTGGAGCAGTGCTGTTTATTTGTTAATGTAACTGCTCATTGTGGTGCTTTTTACATACATGTTTCTTTCAGTTTGTTGCAGTAATGGCTCCTACTGTTATATGGGAAATGGGCACAACAATTATGGGAGATGTCCATATGTGAATAATACAGAAAACATTACTGCAGATGGAGGGGGAATAATCAGAATGAGTCAGGAAAAAGAACAGAAAGTACAGTGCTTTCAGCCAGAATACTCTGTTGTAGATATCACAGCTGTAAGCAAAACAGTCTACAAGTAATGAACCCAAAACACCCAGAAGAGCTGGTTCAAATGTAGACAGAAATAACTTTTCCAGTACAAAGTAGAGATCCCAAAATGTGTCACTTGTTTACTAGTCAGTCTTGTATGCGAATTACCTCTTTGTAGAACAGCTCGAGTAAGGTATGTAGTAAAAACTTAGGAAACAGTCTCCTCAGAACCAGAGTCATGCTTGTAAGGAAAACGTTGGGGAATGTCCTTGTCATTATCAGAATCCTCTGATAAAACATCCTCACAATTTCAAAGGCTGCAAGCTAAGTAATTCATTTTTATTAGCATACCCACTGTGTTTAGATGAAATATGTTTAAGCTGTTGTTTCTTTTTCCTAGGGACAACCCTAGGAGGAGAACAGCTGAATGGGTGACACTTCAAACCAGAAAACAGATCTCTTACCCTGGCCACCCTGGTAACAACTTCCAGGAGAAATTTCCATGGCCAAAGTTGATGGTTCTCTCATACCCAGTATGGGCACTGGAACAGCCACAGAAGGTATGCCTTACCCCTGGTCGATGGTGGCAGAAGGAACTATAACAAAAGGTCCTGGTGAAACCAGTCAGTGTTCTGAATAACAAGCTATGGCCACTGCAGAGTCACCCGCCAATGGCTGAGGAGCAGACTGAGTTCACAGTACAGACAAGGGTTCTTTATTTATTTTTTATTTTTGAGTACATGATGAGGAAGAACCCTAGCACCAGTAAGGGTATCCATGTTCCTGCCAAAGGAGAAGCTGGTCACAGCATGATGTAACAGCTTGTTGAACAGACATGAATTTGTATATAGGGGTATAGCTATGGTTTTGGCATCTGTATACCAGTTTCCGGAAGGTCTCCACCCCCCCCCCCATCAAGGGAAGTGTGAACTCAACAAGAAAAGTTATTAAGTAGATAAGAAGATGAATAAGTAAATACAAATATTTACACACCCAAGCATACCTCTCAACCTGATAATGCAAAAAATCTGGACAAAGCTTGACAAAAAGGGGGTACAAATAGGGAGATATTTTAAATATTGCTCTTCTAAACTTAGAAAGTTGCTAGAATAACAGGATTTGTTTTAATATACATTTTCTGAAGGATTTGAAGTCTGAAACACAAATGTATCCCTGGGATTCATGAAGCTTGCGCTAGGCGCCAAATATGGCTGCTGAGCGATTCAGGTACAAGCTGTTTCCACGTGCACTACCAGCATACGCCAGAGCTGTGCAGCTCCCGGTGCATGTATGCTAATTACCCCATGCGCAGCAGTGTAGCATGCAAATGAAGGTATATAGTGATTCATGAAGTGGTGCAGGCATAGCGTAAGCATGCAGAAATGTAAACCAGAAAAATGGTTTACATTTTTTTCAAACATAAAATCGGAGCCATAAAAGTGGACCAAACTTACGTATTGTAATGCTAATGATATGTCAATGGCTAAATATATATTTTATTTTATTTTTTATTTTACATTTGTTGACCGGGCTAGTCTAGCTGGAGATATTTCCATTTTCAGTAGAGGCCCGAGGAGAAAAGCTCCGCAGAAGTACAGATTAATACATATGTAAAAATCAACATAGATAGCAAGTAAAACAATTAGTACATAGGTTAGTATTAGTTAAAAAACAGCAAACTTTTTAAAACTCTTCAAACAAATTAGTACAACAAGAAAGAGTTAGAACCACACACAGAGAAATACAAACAGCAATATACAGTATAAAAATTCTTAAAGATAAGTATACAAATAAGAGGGAATAAAAGTAGAGTAATAAGAATTAGGTAAGGAATAGGATGGGTTAGATGAGAAGAGAGCATGTTAACAATATTAACAGGGAAGGAAGAGGGCAAGGTGAGAGGGGAGAAGAGAGAGGTAGGTGGAAAGTAACAGTAAAACAAGAAAAGAGAATAAAAGTTTAGGTAAGTAGTAGTAATAGAAAGTTAGTCAGGTTTACAACATGAGCAAAGCCAGTGATTCTGGAAGTGTAGTTTAACATTTTGTTTGAAGACAGGTAAAGAGGATATCATTGTTATGTTTGTAGGCAACATATTCCATTTTATACCTACAGAATTGGTGAATAGGGAGTCACCAGCAGTGTTATTAGATTTTATAGACCTAGTCAAGAGTTTACTAGAAGAGCGGAGACAGTTTAGGTTATTATAGGGGATTATGAGTTGGGAGAGTATAGGAGTGTTGTTTGGATGGTACAATATTTTGTGGGCCAAAATGAGTTGATGGAAAGCAAGAAAGTTTTGAATTTCTAGCCAGCCAAGTTGTTTCAGGTTAAAGCAATGATGGGTTCTATAGGGGTTGCTAGTAGCAAAGCGGGCAATGTTATTATAGCAGATAGCCAATTTATTAAAGATATTTTTCTTGAGGTTGGTAAAGATGGGTGAAGCATAAAGAAGAGTAGAAATAAGATGGGATTGAGCAATCCTAGTTCTAGTAGTTGGTGTAAGAAATGGTCTAATTCGATACAAGGATCCTATTTTTCTGTTGACTAGTTTAATGGAGTTGTTAATATGTTGGTCAAAAGAGAGATTATTATCGATGGTAATACCTAACAATTTGGTTGTAGAGTCAGGTGAGATGACAGTGGCACTGTTGGAGGAAATAGTAAAGTTTAAGGGGGAGGTCCTGGAAGTGGGGGTAAAGAGAAGAAGTTTAGTTTTTTTAGCATTTAGTAAGAGGAGTCGACTAGAGAACCATGTTTCAACGGTATTAAAGACTTTTTGCGTAAGAGAGATAAGTTCAGAAGTAGAAGATGCTGAGCAGATGAGGGTAGAGTCATCAGCATATTGAATGCATGTTGCTTGAGGGATTGTAGTTTGAAGATCATTAATGAAGAGGGAAAAAAGAAGTGGGCCAAGGATAGAGCCTTGTGGAACTCCGATAGAAACAGGCAGAAAAGAGGAAATGTGGTTATCCCAAAGAACTGCCTGTTTTCTATTTGAGAGATAGGAATTAAACCATTTAATGGTTGGGGAGTCGAAAGAGAGAGATTCAAGAGTCTTACTTAATAAACTGTGGTTGACCATATCGAATGCTTTAGAGAGGTCAATGAAAATGGCTGAAGAGAGTAAGTTGTTGTTACGGTTCTGATTGATAGTGTCTACAAAGGAAGACAGGGCAGTAGTTGTACTATGACGAGGTCTAAAGCCATGTTGACAGTTTGCTATAATGCTATGAAGAGAGAGATATTCTAAAAGTTGATGATGGATACATTTCTCCATAATTTTAGCCACGGGTGAGAGGAGAGCAATAGGTCTATAGTTAGAATAGTCAGTGGAGTTTCCTCCTTTATGAAGTGGAATAATGTGAGAGGCCTTCCAGATATCAGGAATGTTTTCTTCTGTGATGGTCCTATTGATGAGAATCGATATAGGGTATGAGATGACCTTGGCAGCCTTTTGAAGAAATAGTGAAGGGAGCTTGTCAGCAGAGGGGGTACAAGGTTTTAGTTTAAGAAGGAGTTTGTAAATGTAAGATGTGGAGATAGGTTGTAAGGAGAATTTAGAGGAAGAGTTAGTTAGCTTACTTGGTAGGCAGAAGTTGTTGGCATTTAGTTGTTTTGCTAAGGCTTGTATAGTTTCAGTGAAGAAGGAATTAAAAGTGTTTGCAGTTTGTTGGGGGGTATCAGGGTTGGCATTAATAGGGGGAGGTGTTTTAGAGGTACCTGGTGAGAGAAGTTTATTGACTGAGGACCAGAAGAGTTTAGAGTTATTAAGATGATTGTGTTGAAGTTTGAGGTAGTATTTCTTTTTGTCAGATATTACTGCTTTTTTGGTTAAATTTCTCAGCTGACGGAAGTGTAGAAAATCAGGGTTATTTCTGTGGGATCGCCAAGAGGCCCATACTTTATTTCTAGTAAGAATAAGTTTTTTTGTTTCAGGGGAGAGCCAAGGGGCTGAATTAGATTTCATTCTAATATTGCGTTCAGGAGCATGTTTATCAAGAATGGATAGAAAAGTTGTGTTAAAATAGAGTACTGCATTTTCAAGAGGAAGAGTTTTTAAGGGGTTCCAGTTACATGCACCAAGTTCAGTCTGAAACAGGTCTAGATTAAAGTGGCATAAAAAAAACATGCAGAACACATAAAAAATAACATCTAATGTCATGGCCACACTAACGCAATGTAAAATTGCAGTGCATCAATGCACAAAGGAGATCACATGAAAATATATTTAGATGTCATAAAACTGCAATGTAACACAATTCATAAATTCCCCATAATAGTCAATGGCACGCATGCTACACCACAACCATGGCACAAGGGTTGCTAAGGGTCTGTGACAGTGTTCTGCACGGTAACTAGGAATTAGTAGTCAATGCCATGCAAATGAGGCAAGTAATACTGAATCGCAAAATCGCCGCCAGCATAAGGATGTACCACACAGTGTAGCGATACAACACTGAGGTGTGGCCTGAAGGTAAACAGGACATCAAGAGAGGGGTGCACCACCGTAGCTGTAAGCACATTGGAGCATTGCTAATCCAGGTTGCCTGTTGCTAAGCAAAGCCGCAGGATAGGGGTGTGGAAGTAGCCATAGCTTTGCTTAGCTGAGAGCACACAAGGTAACCGAAAGTGCATGTGAACATGGATGAAAACGCACTTGAAACCCGGTAAACAGCTGTGCACGGCGCGCACCATAGCTGAAACAGGAAGGATATGGGAAGACAATAAGGAAATGCTGCAGCATGATAAATGGAGTACAAATGAGTAATTAACACCTAGGAACTCACAGTGGGCCATTGACAACAGCTAACAAGGCTGCTAACAGCTACCTGCAGAACAGGAAAGGGGAGGTGCCATACTGCAAAGAAAAGAGAACTGTCACAGCAGAACAAAGCAAACTTGCAGTATAGGTTCATAGGTTAATACTAAGCTAACTGCCCTTGCGAGCCATTTTAAGCCTAGCCAATTATCCCTTGTGAGACTCAAGCCCTGCACCTTGTGGCAAACACCTTAACCATTAAGCCACCCTCCCAACTCAGCTACATAACACATTTTGCAACACAATCCTGGTTTGGGAAAGTACAAAACAAGAAAGCAGGCAGCTGGATGCATGCCTGACAACAGGAGGGGAATTGGGTTGAAAAGTGAAGTAAAGGACAATAGATGAATCACGGCAGCCAAGTGTAAGTCAACACCAAAAACCCCACAATAGCAGTACCTGCTGTAAAACCCATAATTAAGATACCCTGCAGCTGGACTTGCACATACACACCCAATTACACCAGCATCATCCATTGCACAATAGTATAAGGTGTGAAAGCCCCACACACACACACACACTTGTGTATTGCACCATTGGTGTATATAGACAGGGAACTTTTAATCTGTAGATGTTAGGGGCTGCCATAGCTTTGATTCACCAGCATGGGTTGGAGACTGACAGTGGTGTGGAATATGATGCTGACAACCATCTCAGACACCGGAGGAGGAGAAGAGTGTTCAGACCCAGGGTAACCTACCAGGGGATACATGAAATGGAGATAGTAGAGCGTTACAGGGTGGACAGGGACACCATACAGCAACTTGTTGAGCTGTGCCGGCCATGCCTCAGAGCCAGAAATAACAGAGGGGAACCCATCCCAGTTGACACAAAGGTATGTGTAAGCTTGAGAATAATAGCCACAGATTGCATTCAAATGCCAACTGGGGATATCATGGGGATCTCACAGGCATCAGCATCCAGGGTACTCCACCAGTTCCTGGATGCCATGTTACCACATGCCAATGAGCACATATACTTCCCCTGAACTCAGGAGGAGTTGGCCAGCAATATGCATCTCTTCCACCATGTGGCAGACTACCCAGAGGTACTGGGTGCAATAGGCTGCACGTACATACACATCAAGACACTACTCGGTGTGCAGGGTAGGTGCTACATAAACCGCAAGGGATACCCCTCCATCAACTGCCAGTGTGCAATGCCCAGGCCATTATCATGGATGTGTGTACTGGCAGACCTGGAAGCTATCATGACTCCCACATCTGGCATGCCTCACAGCTGTATCAGGTATTTGCCAGGGGGGACATCCCATATGGCCACCTGGTGGGGGATGCTGGCTATGCACTGGAGCCGTGGATGATGACTCCAATCAAAAATGCACACACAGCCATGCAAGGACATCATAATGAGGCACATGCAGAAACCAGAATCATCATAGAGCGTGTGTTTGGGATGCTGAAATCACAGTTCCATTGCTTGGACATATTTAGTGGAGCCTTGCAGTACTTTCCAGGCACGTGTGCCCACATCTTTATAGTATGTGCCATGCTACACAATATGATCCCGCGGAAACAGCTGCAGCAGGGACAGAATGGTGAAGGCCCTCACAGCCCACCACAATTGCCAAGGGCCCCACAGGCACAGAGAGACTCAGACCATGAACACCCTGTACCAGCCCCAGTAGGCAGACGGAGGCATGCCCAGTATGCCCATGCCTTGGCAAAGAGGGAACGTATAGCACACACACTGACAGTGTAGGAACTTATGGACTGATACCCTGCTCCACATGCACACACAGCAAACATGGATGGAACACACACATGATCACCTGTGATTTGTCATGTATAGGTGGTCTACTGTGTGCATCATACATAGGCAGTCCTCAACTATTGTACACACAACTGCCATTGGCACAAGGTAAGTCAATACCTGAACAGTAAATTAAGCTATCAGCATGTGTCCATACTCTATTTATAAGTTCATAGATACATAGGTAGGTACATGCCTAACTGCCCGAGGCCACTCATAAGCACAACCAAAAAGTGTCTGCTGTCACCACCCCATTGATTAACTTACTGTCCCTCTGTGGAGCAGAGCCAATTGCGGGATCCCTGGGGTGTATCCACTGTTCCCCACCCACTCTGCAAGGATTCCCTGTAGTGTTAGTGAGGGGTTTCGTATAATGCAATCAGGGATGTAGTTCCAAATAATGGGGAGTACTCGAGACAGGAATCTGTCATTCCAGCAACTTCCAGTTATGGTTGTGGCAAGGTGTAGCTCATTGCAATGTCTTGCTCACTGTGACATGGATGCCCATAGATGGAGCATATCCATTAAGCCTGACTTGGACACGGCTTTGTTGGCCAGCAAATATCATCCCTGAGTAATGTATGAGTTTATGCAGTCTGGCAGCATAGGACACATGTCTGAGGGCATTATCCCTCTATGTGAGGTACGTTTGCGGCCCTTCCAGCTGTCAGATGTGTCTTCTGAGGTACATCCAAAATGGGTTATCATACTCGATGATGTGATTGATGACTGATGAGTCTTTACACAATAACCTACATTTGTTTAGACGTGAACCCTTAAGTAATCAGATGGCCTACATAGATGGATGTCCTAACTGCTTTGCACATATGACTGTCAAAGGAGAGATCACCATGTAATATAGTCCCCACATACCCATTACGTCATCTGAATTATACTGTCTGCCACTCATGTGTTAATATGTGTGTGTGTAGTGTCCCAAAATGGAATGACCATGCAGTATGTGGCCTTTAGCTGGAGGCCATCACTCTGACACCCTGTGTTGGTCTATGTGAGGCCCCTTGAAGGACGTCTCTGACAGCTAGACTGTCTGTTATGGCTCCCAGTCTGCAGTAGTCACCAAACACGGCCTGCTGTAGTCCACCTGTGTTAGCCTGTACCTTTGAGAAGTATATGGCAAACAGTAGGGGTCCCAGGACTGAGTCCTGTGGGACACCAGTTGTGACTGGTCAAAAGTTGGACCTGGAGGCTGCTAGGCTTACCATGTGGGTTCTGTGTGTAAGCCTGTTGGCAAACCAACCTGTGATGCATGGGTGTATGTACTGGCTGGTGAGTGTAGAAATAATACCTGAGTGGGGAATGGTGTCAAAACCCTTGGCGAGGTCCAGGTAGTATGTGTGAACTACCACACCCCACACCTAAAGTATAGGTGGCTGTAAGATGTCAAACTGGTTCAGTAGGCATGATCTGCACTCAGTCATAGTGACCTGAGTTGGGTCAAGTGTCTGGAGGTTACCACTGACTATGGTCATGAGTGCCATGAGGATGCTCTCCATAGCCGTGCAGATCAGGCTACTCTGGCCTATGGGGTGGTAGTTACTTTGGTCAGTTGTGTCACCACCTTGGTGGAGTGTAATAGCTGTTGCCATGCACCAGTGAATGGACATGTAGCCTGTGTAGAGGCTGATGGTGAATTGCTAAATTAGGCGGGGGGGGGGCACTTTGTCTTGTAGTGTCTGCAGAATGCAGTCTGGGACACCATCTGCCTCCACTGATGCTCTGTCATGCCATTTGAAAGGGCCATTACCACCTGTATGTCATAGATGTCTAGGATACTGTACGTTTTGGGTATTGTTGTGGGCCCAGTAGGGGGTGAAGCTTGCTCCGAATGTATCATCAAGTGTGTTGGTGATATCAGTAGGGTCAGTATATTCAGTGCAATATTGCACCAACACAGTGCAAATCGGTGTGTTACTGCTTACATCCTTGACATAGCCAAAGAAGCCTTTGTAGTCATATTCCAAATCCATGCCTATTTACCTGTGGATGTCAGCCTTGGATGTTTACATGAGTAACATAAGTATCTTGCTAATACTGGCCATGGACGTCTGCATGTCTTGGGATTTGCTGTTGTTCTGGACTACTGTACTACTTCTGTTGTATAGCCTGTATAACGCATGGGTTCAGCAGACTGGTGTACTGGTGTAGGAGTAGCTAGTCCTGGTTTACCATTGATGGCATGACCCATACATCTTTGTAGGTGCTTATAGAGTGCATTCGTAATTCTGTCTGTATCTTGAGCAGTGTCATCCCTGAGCGTGGGGGCTCTGAACCCTCCCACCTCTGTCATTAGTATTGTGGATTTAGCTGTAGGCAAGGTATTCACTGTGTGTTCCTTGGGTGGGGGAGATGGTTGGAAGTTGAAATCATCAGTGAATAGTTCATGGTCAGATCTAAACAGTGACTGGTATACCTCTGCTGTAGAGCACCTGTTGCACATGTCACTGATTAGAACTTCTAGTATGTTTTCACCTCTCGTTAGTCCATCTACCAACTGATACAGGCCATATGAGGTGATAAATCCCAGGAAGTGCTGGGCCTGGAATGAATGCTAGAGTAGGTTATCCAGTTAAGTGTAGGGTAGCTGACACTGATCATTAACAGAGTGTCTGGTAGGACTGTCATGTTTACCACTGTCTCCAGATAGTTGTAGTGGTGCTCCAGGTCATGGAGGATTATCTGTAGCAGCTCACAGTTTGCATTGCAGTCGTGGCCAATGTTAGCTGCAAATGGATGATCACAGAGGTATCATGCTGCCCCACCAACTTGGAGGTGTAGGTATCCCCGATGAATACAGATACACCCCCTCCATGTCTGTGACAGTCCATGTACAGTGGCTGAAATGTGTGTTATGGGTTGTAGTCTGGTAGTGCTGGTGTGCTCATAGGACCCTTATACAGGTACCAGTCACAGAACAGCTGTAGATGTTGTCCATACCGAGGTGTGCTGTCAGTGCATGTATGTTGTGAGTACTACCCCTGATGATGAGTCGCCTAACCCTCATTGGTTCCGCTATTGAGCAGTTCATGGAGGTGAGATCCACCTCTGAGACCTGCCTAAAATCGGCACCATGGGCGCACCAATAGCCTTGGTCAGCATTCCAAAGCCTTAGGCTGAAACATGCAAGTTGGTATGACATTGTTTCAGGCATGTATCCCATCTGTGCTTGTGTTCCATCTTTCCTGCAGATAACCTACTGGTAAGCAATACAAAGCTGAAACCTATACATGTCCACTAGCTTCCAAGATAGGCTTTTGGTGTGATTATGTATCAGTAGTCTGTATGCTATTGCTGTACTTAACTGTTGCCTGACTACATGGTGAATCTACACTGTATATTGTGATCAGAAAACTCTGTATAATCACATATGATGTTGGAGATGGCCTGCACTGTAGAGGTTCACAGATAGGTAGTAAGCTATCTGCCCAAGGGCACTTAGAAGCATAGCTACAGTGTGGTGGCTTTACCTGAACCATTGATGAAGTAACTGAGCCTCTGTCAAGCATAGCCAATGAAGTGATTCCAGGCAGAGTCGCTGGAAGCTGTTGAAGACTGGTGTGCTGTAGAGTGATAGGGGCACATAGTGATCTCAAAAGGGCATGTTAACATGACAAACCAACAGCATTCAATTTCCCCAACAGGTCTTGCAGCTGTAGAACTGGAGTGGCTCCCCCACACCCTGGCTATATGTGTCTGGGACACATGATCCCAGGGGTGTATATACTGTTGGCCAGTCACACATCAAGGTTTCCCCTGAAGTGTGTCAGTGGGGGGTATGCCAATTGTAGTTAGGATGTTAATGTACAGTCTCTCAATTCATGTGTTATGTTGGTATTTCGAGAAGCTCACTGGGTGTGGGTGGCTCTGCCTGTTGTGTAGCCAAGCTTACATATAGGATTCATGGACATAGGAAATAGGCAGAAGGAACGTCAATGTCAATAGTGTAATGGCTACAGCATTTGCATAATATCTGTGCAGTCCTGGTTCAAATCCCAATAAAGTCAGAGATGATTTACATGTTACATAGTATACCTTAACCACAGCTTGCATATATAGGTAGTATTCCACAAAATAGTAAACATTTGGAACACACAACTGCTGAAATGTGCATTAATCACCCTTGCACTACCAGTGCTTGCTCTGAGAGGTAAAATTACCACTGCCAGGATTAGAACACACAACCATGTACACAATCTTTACAATAACCTGCCACTAAGATACCTGAGATGTACCAACGGGAGTTGTGTATACTGACAGGTTAAAACACAAAAGGTAGGAATGTGTGGAAATAGGACAAACCGGCATGTACCCAATGAAAGGTGTATGCTATATATATATATATATATATATATATATATATATATATATATATATAGAGAGAGAGAGAGCGAGGGAAAGAGAGATATATGTCGATATATGGGGATATGCATATATATGTAGATTTATAGATAGGTTAACAACATCTACATAACCATGGAGGTACATATAAATGGGATACCTACCAAATACCGACTGCTTGACATACCGACGCGCGTAATCATGAGGCTTAAAGTCCAAAAGACCACAGTACCAAAACACCAGAAGCGCGAGGTTTAAAATCCCTATGTTAAGGGACATTTAGTCAGTGCTTCTGGTGTTGCGGTTCAGGTAGGTTACTGTGTGTAAGTGTGTTTCTGAGGGCTGCAGTGTGTGTAAGTGTGTGTTCTGAGTGTGGTGTGTGTTCCTGGGGGACTGTAATGTGTGGGTGTGGGTTTGCTTTGTGCATCGGTTTGTACGATCTAGGAGGTAGAATATTAAAGTGGGGGTGTGGGGGTGCAGACACCCACATGGGGGGTGTAGGGGGGCTTGCCCACCTGCTCATACGTAGTGTAGGATGGTTTGTTTGGATGTGGTGGGTAGCAGTGTGTCTGTGTGTGCGTGTGTGTGTTCTATGTTTGTGTTACTTTCGCGAGTTACTGTCACTGTCAGTAATGTGGGGTATGGGAGTCTGGGTCCAGTACTGTGGGCGTCGGAATTGTGTGGGTTTGGGATTCTGTAGGCATCCTGTATACAGCGGTTGAAGTGTTCATATATTAGTATAACATGGACCATAGCAATCACTCATTCTGCCATGACCAAACTTTATGAACAAAGGATATGGAGAGTATATGTCTATACACTATTACAAATATGTGCTATGGACATGAGCCAGTGATAGGGTTAGCACCTGTCCCACTTTGCAAGGGACAGTCCCTCTTTGGGCGGTGTGTCCTGACCAAAAATATCAAACGTGGCAAATGTCCTGAGATTGTAGGATATAATTATGTCCCATATGTAATGTAATAGTTGCATACAATAGTTCTTTCTGTATCTAAAATACCTACATGTTACAAGAAACAGGATAAACAACTAAACTGCTACAAGAATAAGCTTATATTTAGGCAAAAAAGGAAAGTTCTATCCCTTGTACTGACCGTGGGTTTGTGTCAGCCTGTAAAATCTGATGTGTGTCCCGAAAATGTCTCACTATGGCCATTTGAAAAGGTGGCAACCCTAGCCAAAGAGAGTGAGTCACCAACACAACTCCAATGACTGCAAATACCTATGACAGAAATACAGGGTTGGGAAGGTGGCCTAATGGTTAAGGTATTTGCCTTACAAACACAAGGTGCAGGGATTGAGTCTCACAAGGGATAATTGGCTAGGTTTAAAATGGCTCGCAAGAGCAGTTAGCTTAGTACTAACCTATGAACCTATGAACACAGCTTTCATGTAGCAACACTTTATTACATTCCGATGTATTGCCGAAAGGATTCAAGGACTAACATCACCTGCATGCTATACAGGAACCAATTAACAGTGCCTTAATGAATCAGCCTGCAATTACCATAGTATTAGTCCACTAAAGGATAGGTGTTCAAATAGGGAAGGAACCCTCATGCACATATAGATTATGTATAGAAGCAGTTCCTACATGCCTGCATCTGCTATGTACACCCACAAACATCACCCCCACACCCAAACAAATTACAATACAAACTGTAATAACATCACAAATCATTCACTCACTGTACGACATCTGGCAGAAGCCTTAACATACCTTGTCAGAGACACACTAACATGGCCCTATGTGAAATAGTTGCTGTTATACAATGGAACAGCTGCTGATGTTACAGGGTTTGTTTGCACTAATCCCATTTCAGAGGATTGTGTGTACACCAGGAAGTGTTACCAATTGCTGATTAACAGCACAGTATGATACACATGTACACCAAACCAAGGATGTCAGGTGAGCACACTGTAAACCACCTAACAGTTCATGCATAGCCATACAGCCTTGAGCTGCCCAAACATCCTTGCCAGACAAAAACATCTGCAGAAGTATAAGGTACAAACAAACCCTGCATAAGTAGCAATGTTCTGAAATATAGCAGCTGTATTCACATGTAGAACAACATCTTCACACAATTATACACAATCCACGGGAGTCATGAAGCTAATATAGCTCTGTCTGTCTCCATATAGCTGTTGAAATACATCAAAAACAACACATCCAGGCCATCTTCCTCGAAAGTAAGGCAAACGGAAAACGCCCAAGTGGAGTACTCAGTTATAAACCACTGTTACCATGGCACTGGCTAACTGAGTAGCTGCACGGATGATGTGCATCTAATTAATTACTTTGGAATACCAGTTGGTGGTCAGGATAGCACATGTTACCGATATTTAACTATAAAAGGATGGCTTATCACACATTCAAACCATCTGTATATACCAGCAGAACATTACAAAGAGGATTGAAACACAAACTAAAAAGGATTGAATTAACAGTCAACAACACCTCAGGTTACTAATAAGGTATGTAGAACACTCAGTATGTCTGTGTATGTAGTACCTGTTCTGTAATATTTAAAGTGCACGCAATCCATATAGTGTAAACAGTTATCTTTTAGTGATGTATTGTTGAGCATAGTAATGCTTGCAGTATTTATGTGTGTACTGCTGTAGGTCACAAGGCAAACACTGCATACACTGCATACACCACAGGAGATGCCATATATGGGCTTTGAACCCATATATTCCTCACCAGCCGCTGTCAGTGGCAGGGCTAGTACAACAAGTATGTGCTACAACAGGGGATAGTATATGTTGATATATTGTAACAGTAGGCATATGTATGGGTGTATTACTGAGAATAACATGTCGAAGGTTGGCCCACTGTGCAGTTATGATTTGCATTGTGGGATATTGTGCCAATAACTGTGTAATGTACAGTATTGTAGGCAGATATGTATTACAAGTTACATAGCATTACTGTTATGTTAGGAAAACATTAGTTATGTATACTGGCATTTACAATACACAATAACAGAATACATATGACTTGTAGTCACCCGACAGTTTATCAGCATGATAGCAAAGTAAAATGGAAGAACTAGTTAACTATCCATGCACATAAGACATGTAATAAGTGCAAAGGTAGGTACTAGGCTGTCTGCCCAAGGGTATTTATAAGCCTAGCTAGAGTGTGTTGGCTTCCACTACCCCCTTAGGTTAGTTCCCTGTGCCTCTGAATGGCAGAGCCATTAATTCCCTGTGCCTCTGTCCAGCAGAGCCACTGCAGTGATCCCCAGGGTACATGTCTGTCTCCCATCCACCCGTCAAGATTTCCCTGGAAGAGTGCTAGTAAGGGTCCCTGCCTGATGTACATTGGAATCATGTTCCAAAGCATGGGGAGTCTCCAGGTCAGGAATCTATCTGTCCAGCATGTCCTAGTCATCATTGTTAGGTGTATATCCCTAGAGCATGTGGCTCTCAGGGGCTTCTGTTTAGGTGGAGCATATCCAGCAATTCTGGGTTGGACATGGGACTTGTATGTCAAGCAGAGATCACCTGTGAGTATGCGGTATGCAACCAAGTACAGCTGGAGTTTCTTAGGTTGGGCTGCATAGGTCATCTGTTTGAGGTCAGTAATCCTCTTGGTGTGGTACAGTTGTGGTCTTCCAAGCTGTTGCAGTTGTCTTGTAAGGTACATCCCAAATGGGGTGTTGTATCCTTTAATGGGTCTAATAAGTCATAAGTAGAGAGGCACAATGGCCTTCTTTGTTCTGGATGCGAACCCATTAGAGATTAAGGGGGCCACGTAGAAGGATATTCTAACCACCTTGTCATTATGGGTATTGAAGGAGAGATTGCTATCTACTGGGATTCCCAGATCCCTTATTACCTTTTCTGTATGTAGGGGACTAGCAACTATGTGTTAGCCTGCGAGTAATTAGTTATATCCAAAGGGGATGACTATTCACTTTTTGGCATTCAGCTTGAGGCCATGATATTGACACCAGATATCCGTCTCAGTGTGACCCTTCCGGAGGGTGTCTGTATCAGCTGGGGAAACAATTATGGCCCCTAGTTTGCAGTTGTCTGCAAACTTTTGCAGCCAAAGCCCTCCTGTGCTTGCCTGTACATCAGAAAAGTATATACTGAACATGAGGGGTCCTAGGACTGATCCCTGGGGGACGCCACTTGTAAATGGTATACAGTCGGACCTAGGGTATGCAACTCCCACTGTGTGGGTTCTGTCCATGAGCCAGTTTGCAAACCATCACATGACGTAGGGGTTAATGTTCAGGTGGATCAGTATGTCGATAATACCAAAATGGGGAATGGTGTTGAAAGCCTTTGAGAGATCAAGGTAGGCTGTGTGGACCTCCTTACCCTCATCTAATGCCTTGGAAACTGTCTCTAAGAAGTCCACTAGGTTTAGGAGGCATGGTCTGCACTTAAGAGAGCCAAACTGGGAGGGGTCAAAGGTTTGGAGGTACCCAATGACTGAGTTCCATGATGATGTGCTCCATAGCCTTGCAGACCAGGCTACTCAGGCCAATAGGGCAATAGGTCCCATGGTCCATTGTGGCGCCACCTTTGTGGAGTGGGATAACTGTTGCTGTGTGCCATTCAGGGGACACAAAGCCCAATGCAGGGCTATTATTGAACATGGTGTGTAGGTGAGGAGCCAGTACATTCTGAAGTTTGTGTAAAACACAGCCTCAGATGTTGTTACATCACCACACCTGTCAGGTAGTCGTATGTGGCAACCCTAATCATGACAGGGTCCCATCCATGAATATAGAGATCATTATCCAGCCATACACAACACTCAAGTGATCCATATCAGATCACATATTTCCTTTAAGGGATATTGGCCATGTTCAGATGGCCTACACCAGCCTTCCCATTCCCCATCTCCACTATGTAGCATGATGCATACCCTGAATAAATCCATGTCCAACCCAGTGATGTTGGACATGCTACACATACACATCCTGATCTCAAACACATACTTCATGGACATCCACCTTCCTAGTACTAGGATCACCACATGCTGGACAGATCCTTGACCCATACACTTTACATAGTCCTGCCATACTATGCATTCCTGTCCAGCAAAGCTGCACATCACCCCACCTCTCAGACATGGTGTGATGACCGCATGGTAAATGTATCATTAACCCTGTGGATCAGTTATGTGGCACTGCTCCACCTGGCCCCAGAGACCCACCTGTCGGCTACAGCTAGGTAACCTTTCATCCTAGATTCATACATGGCTCAGGGCATATAGCCTACTAGTTGACTTTGACTGTACATGCTATAGTTGATATCCATCTCTGCAAATACCATCTGGCTAGCCAGTGTCCCATGTGTATCACATGTGCAACACAGGTGATACATGGCAGGATGTTGAATTGCTGTACAGTGCTGTGTAGATGTATATGGCAAAACACATACATGTAAAATCTTCTGTGAGCAAGTCTGCAGGGTCACAGGTCATGTCTGTTAAGGTAATGTAATTCTTTATATGTGCCATATACACAGCATCAAGGTCGACTGCATTAATGTGGACACATCCAGCCATGTGCTGATAGGTAGGAACACCAGTACAGGCAAACAGACATGCCCACATCAAGACAGCATCCACATGGAGTATGAGCAATGTAAGCAGGTGACACACACACACATATATGGTGATAATATCCACTCACCATTGAGTGTCACATGTGTGTGACACAAACATGTCAGTGGTGTCAGTGTCATGTAGATTTGCAAAGACAACTATTTAATTGTAATAAATGCGATACACATGTATGTTCAGCTGTAGCTCTGTATGTCTCTGTGAGTTACTGTGACCTGTTTCCAACATTATGTCTTCCAGGTATGCCACATGCAAGGCTACTCCCTTATATTCACTTGGAGGATGAGGCCCTCATCCCATACCTACATGACAATCATAATATTCTGTTGAGCCATGTGCCACAGGATGCACAGCAGTGGGATGCCCTGTGGATGGAACTTCGCATGAGGGTTAATGATGTGGGTGGCCACAACTGCATATACTAACAGGTGCGCAGACACTGTACAAACTTCATTAGATGGGTAAAACAGCATGCAAATGCAATTGCCAGGGAACAAGGTGCAGCAGGTGGTGGACCACCAACCCAGCCCCCACTCACATGTACTGAGGAGCTACTGGCCATCCTGGGAACACCTGCAGACAACATCCACAAGCTTTAGCTGATATTGTGGAGGTGGGTGTCTCTCAACCACCAAGCTTGGAGTTGCCTGGTAAGTCACTACTGCACCTATAACAACTATAGTCCATATAGTTGTATGTGCCACTGTACAATATGTAATGTAACATCATATGCAAGGCATGTATACACACATGCTGCATACTGTAGTATGCTATTCTGTGTATGCACACATGTGCGTACACCATAGTATAGTCTATTGTATTGGTGTCTGTGTTAACATGCACATTGCACCCTGTAGCTATCATACATACATGGATAATGCTCATACTGCTGTGTTACTCCTATTTAGGTACCTCTGGCATTCCACTGTGACAGCAGCCCATTACAGGTGAGACTGTTATTATTTATCAGGCATCTTAATGCACAGATCTATTATTTATCAGGCATCTTAATGCACAGATCTATCTGCCATGTTGCTGTTTACCACATGTATACATAATGTATGGTCCTGTCACAATATACAGGTCAGACCTGCAATGCATCACAATGGCTACCCATGTGCAACACTTGCAAACTATGTGAATCACCGACATGAATCCTCACAAACTGTCATTGCCAGATGTGTAGACAGCTGTGCATACAATGGTGGAGGTGCTGTTCACTGTAGGGACATGTACTACAGATCAGAACTACACATGTGGCGAATACAAACAGTACTACACAGTGAGCTGGAGTATGGCCAGCTCACAGAATTCACTGGTGTGTATCATAGCCCTGCTATGAATGTCACACAATGTGATGTGCTATCTTGACATGTCCATGACATCTAGTGGCCTGGCTGCAACACTGCCTAACTATCCTGAAAAACATATCCCACATACCAGACATACCACCCTTTGTCTGCATAACCCTGTCGTCAGTGGAGCATATGCCATCTATGGGTGTATGTCATATGGGACAACACAGACATGTGATTTAAACGCCGTCACAATAATTTGGCCAACACATGTATACACATGGCCATGGAGGATGGCCAGAGACATGAAGCAACACACACAGTAGACATGATGTGCTTGTGTGCACACCCTGTCGTACAATGGCTACACATGGTCCAACTATGGCCTTTGTGTAATGGTTATATTGCAGATGTGGAACACTAGACATCCTACAGGCCTGTGCACATCTTGTGTAGGCATGACATCAATCCACCACATAAGATGTGTTGAACATCTTGAGTGTGTCACAACATGACAGCAGTCACCTGTACGGTATCCACATCAGCCCACAGATACAGTAGATTCCCCTTTCTCATGTCAGACATCAATGTCATCCTTGTACCTCGTGTGTGTGTGTGTGTGTGTGTGTGTGTGTGTGTGTGTGTGTGTGTGTGTGTGTGTGGTACACAGATATCATGTGGGACATGGTGTACCAATGAGTTTGCCATGCCTGGCTATAGTTGCCAGGCAGCAGCAATATGGTTGCAGATGTGCAGGGGTGTCATCCGTATACCCTTCAGTGACCTGTGTCACACATTCCACATCATGGTTTAGTGTGTATACACCTCAATGACATGAGTCACATTCCACAGTATATATGTATTGTATCTGAACACAGTCATGGCTATGAGCTGTCTGTAACTCACACTGTATAGCAATAGAGACACCTCATCATTCCCTACAATGGTCATGTACATCAGCTAAATGTGCAGTATATCTATAGGGCAAACAGACAACACTGCATTGGGACACCATTATCCCACTGTATATTTGACAGGACACAGTTGTGTTAAACATGTATGCATGTCATTGCACACATCAGCAGATCGCATATCATACTACCTGTGATTGTCAAGGTCATATGCCATACATCAGGCAGGTGTACTGTTAACCTGTGCTAGTCTACATGGTGTAACACAGGTATGTATGCTAACTACTACTATGATTGTGTAATTTGCATGCCTTCTGCTATGACACATGCATGCTGTTGTGTGCAACCCAGAGATGTATGATAACTACCACTATTATCGTCAGTGCTGCATGCCATCTGCCGTATCACATGCATGTTGCATGCCTTCTATCATATCATATGCATGTTGTGTGTCTGTGTGTGTGTGTGTCTGTGTGTGTGTCTGTGTGTGTCTGTGTGTCTGTGTGTGTGTTTGTGTGTGTGGGTCTATTGTATAGATTGTAATGTACAGTTCTTGTCTGCCCCTCACAGGTGATGTAGGTGCATTGCCCTCCTGCGTTCCATCTGATGTTAGTATCCCCACAGATTCTAGCAGTGATGATGAGTGTATGATTGAGGCATAGGCATGGTTGTTAGGGGCTGAATCTGTGCCATTGGTTGCCATTCCACCTATATCCCCCTCATCCCCACACACAGCTCCCATGCCTGCACATACCTCATCACCAGTGGCCATAGAGGAAGGACAGTTGGCATGTGGTAGCTTGGAACAGGAAAGTGTGGGGGGCTATGGAAGGTGTGCCTGCACACCATGGTGTCAGCCCACTGACTGGTGATGCCCCACACAGGCACATGGCCAGTGCTGCTCGTAGGAGGACAGACAGAGCGCAGCAGCTGGTGTCACCAGACACATGTTTCATGCTGTAATGGAGGCACAGGTACTTGCTGAATGGCACAACAGAGATGATCAGAGGCTTCAGAGGGCTGCTGTCCGTTCTTTAAACAACAACATCCAGGCAATGTTAAATGCTCAACAGCAGATTGCTGAAACTTTGGATAGACGATTGGGTGACATGGTTGGAGTCCTTGACCGTGCATGACAATCCGGGAGCAGGAGCTGTCTGTGTTGGAACATCTGGTAAGAGTGAGGCATCAGGCACATGGACATAGGCCTGCTACATCACCTGTTTATGTTCTACATGAACGAGCTACCTCACATGTCTGCTCCCATAGTGGCGGTAGCAGCAGCAGTGCAGCTGGTGCTGTGCTGTCCACAGCATAATGCAGCAGGCCACATGCACATGGCCCTGGATGGTCCCAACAGGGACACGGTTCCAGTGGACAAGTGTCATCAGACAGTACCCAATCTGCACCTCTGCCTGGTAGTCCTCGTGCAACCCCTGGCAGGCACAGGTCACATGGCTGTGGCCGGACACCGTGAACTGTAAAACCTGGCCTGTACACTCCGCAACTGTCAATAATACCCCTGTGTAGGCCAGGCACATGCCAGAACTGTGTGCATACATACACGCACACACCGGAAACATATGTAGGGCACCACAACACACACATGCATACCATCCACACATGCCCAATTAGATCCAAGGCCCTAACCCACACACATGATTTGATCCAATGGTGCAGCCTAGGCCTCTGGCAAATATTATCACCCTGTGCATATGATGATACCTGTGCCACATCCCTGACATCCACACCATTGGTGCAGGGACATGCTCATATGGTCTGATGCACAGGGTGAACAGACTAGGAAGATAAGTGTAGTTTACAATTGCTGAGTACTGTTGCCAGGTAGCAGACTTACTATGTACTACAGGTGTACAATGAATTTTGTACTGTTAACAGTATGTGTCTTGTGTAACAACAGTAACTGCATGTTGGTCATGATGTTCTGCTTTCCTCCTTCAGGTCTAATTGCACGTGCCGGTCTGGATGTCAGTGTTTGCAGTCAATGTGGGCTACTCACAGGTATGTATGAATATACCAGCATGCACCTTGTAGCTGCCACATCACAGTGAGAATGTCCCATGTTCCAAACACATCTACTGCTCCAAGAGCATGATAGCTGTGTATTAAGCTACTGTGGCTACAGACATGACAACCATACTGGGTGACATCACAGGTACAGTTACATGGAGTGGTGAGGTAAGAGAGCGGTCTAGCTGATTTCAAGGGTAGAGGCCAGTGGGAAGTGTGATGCCTCATTGGGAAGCAGTAATACACATTCCCATGACAGGACGCCAACACACAACTGCACCCACACACTCAGGTATTGACAGACATGTATTCAGTGACACAGTAAACTACTCACACACTCACAGATTCACTGACACAGTAACACACACTCACACACAGTTGCTACTGTTGAGATGAAGACCCCTGCATATGTGCAAATCATCATTACAGTACTGTGCACCTACATGACACGCCACAGAGAATACACATGTACAGGTAGTCAATATGGCCTAAGATCGGGGACATCAACACAGATAGTAGATTGCATCACCTGGATGGGGGGAGGTGTCTTATCAGTTCAGTATGGCAACATACATCCTCACTCCAGGGACCAGACAGTCATACACACACACACACACACACACACACACACACACACACACACACACACACACACACACACACACACACACACAAACACACATACACACACTGTGGCATTCACTATTGAATACACCTATGTCACGCACATACAGATACCTCACATGTGTGAGATACACACCCCTGCCTATGTTCTGCATTCTACATTGCAGTCTGTACAGAAGTCTACACTGGTGTACAGGAGAGTGAGTAACAATTGAGATGTATTCCCCACCATACATGACATATATGGACACACACGCAACCACACATGCCAGTACTGTGAATCAAACACCTGCCTAGCTCATGATATGTATGACAGACTTACAGCAGTACTGCATGCATTACAAAGTGTACTAACACTTCATTTGGCAACAGTACTGATATATGCACATGGGAGGTCTTAACTGTTACAGGTGTCAAGTGATTTGCCTTCGGTGTCACCCTGACCGCTGTCTATGTTGTGTGTTATGCTCTTCAATTAATGAAACCATTGCTTACCGGTTACACAGGTTATTGTAGGACCGCTTGTGACACACCTGTGAGCTGTCCTCAGAAAACATCCATCTGCAAAGACGCCCCACCACTTAGTTATTTCCACACATCTGTCCATATCTGAGGTACATCTTTCCGTACATTCAGTATATCACCATACAGAGTTGGCAATGTTGAGGCTGCATTGCAACTGCATGATGTGCTAAGATGCACGTCACCTGCATACATCAGCAACTGCACATGCATGGTATCTGAATGCACACCACTACATGTACATGTGTGTAGGTCCTACAGTCCTGTCATTTGGGCATGTTTGTAGGCATTGCAATTGGTGGACATGTGTAATGACATACATGACACATGGACTGTTTTATGATATGATAGGTTGTAATGGGTGACCGGTACAGAGGGAATGTTACCTCTGACAACATTGATATCACACCTTATGTACTGTTAGCATTCAGCAGCCATGGGCCTACATTCCATGTGCATGTGTGTAATGGCTGTAGCCACCTGTCTGCACAAAGGACAACAACAGCTATGCTATTTGCATTTATGTTGTGTTGTGTGGCATGTACATATCCAGGGCAGGTATATGTATGTCATATCTAAACATGAGGGTGTTTACTGGTGTACAGCAACAGTCATCTGCTAATGCTTTAAATAACTGAGGGCCCCTGATATGTGTACAGCTGACCTGGTTACAGACAGTGGTATCATTGCATTGCATAACACATGATGCAACTGTGTCAGTACATGGGTAATCTCTACAGTTGATGTAGAGCTTGGTACAGTCCACTAGTTAAGGGTCACATGGTGGTGTACTCTTATATGTCCTACAACATGTATGGATGTGTGTTGGTGGTCCGAGGGCATGGTGGTATCTGAGGTTTACATCCTAGAATGCAACATTTGACACTGTGTCTTGCACCTGACTCATCTGTGATGCCTTTTGTGGGAGTACCGGTCAGTACATGTGAGTGGCCTCTATGTATGTGGGGACACCACCACCTGGAGCGGTGATTACCTGTGTTATGGCCCACATGTCTGGTTCTGAGGTATATGGTGGGAGTGCTATTGTGCACTACAGAACCTTCAGCTAGGTGTTCCTCATTGCACAGATGTCATTACTCCCCATTGTTGGATCTACAGTGAGCAGCTGTGATTATGGACACTACACATCTAGCACTGGTTATCATAAGCATACAATGCAGTTGTCCTCTAAGTGTCAGGGTATTATCCTGTGTTTAGGACATTTGCCTTGGAATGGCACTATATGGGTGAATGCAACTTGGGTATTATCCCCACTACCTGGAATCATGGATATATGTGATATGTGTCACAGGCTGTCTACTCTCAGTCATGTCATCCCAGAATGAAAAACACCGGACAGCCTCGTAACTACAGCAGGACATTGGCTCATTGTGTTGGTCAAGCCTTGACATGTGTAATCTGTGTGGCACGACTCCTAATGATGCAGTATTGTAATGGTGATCTGTAGATAGGCAGGTGTTCTGTTCCCACCACTGGCATGTGTGTGGTGTGTGTGTGTGTGTGTGTGTGTGTGTGTGTGTGTGTGTGTGTGTGTGTGTGTGTGTGTGTGTCTGTTTGTCTCCATCTGCCTGAGGACTGACTAATGGTTTTAGACTGCTCACACTCCATACAATTCCTATACCCAACTTTGGCAAAGCTGATGATGTCGCCCACCTAGAAATACACCTCTGTTGTTGTGTCCCAGTAATCTCGGTAGCGCGTTCTGTAAATGCATAATGCTGAAGTGTAATAAAGTAGTTAGGTCGGTGTTCTAATCCCAGACTTGCCAAGTGTGTGTTTGTCCCCGTCTGCCTGAGGACTGAATAGTGCTCTTAGACTGCTCACACTCCATACAATTCCTATAGACACCTTTGGCAAGGCTAATGATGGCACCCCTTCTAGAAATACACCTCTGGGAGTGCTTTGTCCCAGTAATCTCGGTAGCATGTTCTGTAACTGCGTAATGCTGTAGTGTAATAATGTAGTTAGGTCAGTGTTGTAATCCCAGACATGCCAAGTGTGTGTGTGTGTGTATGTGTGTGTGTGTGTGTGTGTGTTTGTCCATGTTTGCCTGAGGACTGAATAATGCTTTTAGACTGCTCACACTCGATACAATACCTATACCCACCTTTGGCAAGGCTGATGATGTCACCCACCTAGAAATACACCTCTGGGAGTACTGTGTCCCAGTAATCTTGGTAGCATGTTCTGTAACTGCGTAATGCTGTAGTGTAATAAAGTAGTTAGGTCGGTGTTCTAATCCCAGATATGCCAGGTGTGTGTGTGTGTGTGTGTGTGTGTGTGTGTGTGTGTGTGTGTGTGTCTGCATGAGACAAATATAGTCTTTGTAGAGTATGCACTCTCTGTACAAATCACATGACCACCTTTGTCAATCCTGCTGTTGTCAACCACCTAGGTCTACACCTGTAGGTGTGCGGTAACCCAGTATTCGCCGTAGAGCGTGCCCTAAAAGCGTATTGCTGCAGTGTGATACACTAGGTAGGGGTTCATATACAGGACATGGCAAGTGTGTGTTTCTCTGTCAGAGCCTGTGTAGAGGTGGCTGTGAGTGTCTTACCATTGGACATGTTGGGGAGCGGATTTTGTAGTTTTCCTATATGGTGTCCATCTTATGGCACATTAGCCACCTCACAAGGAGTACAGCTGTCAGTCAGCCATGGGACTGTGTTGGCAAGCCACACCACTACATCTGGCAAAAGGCCTGGTGAACAATGTATGCCACCCTACTAGTACCTGGTATATGTCCTGCACCCATGTGTCATGCACAAACACAGTTGCCTACTATATCCCACTATATTGCTAGTACCATGCACATTGATGACAGATAGTAGGCATGGTGTGAATGCAGTGGCCTGCAGAGGACATGGCACCATGTACAGTGGTACGATATGCACATATTAGTGGACATTGTGCCTTCACTATGTTCCCCACTGGATGCCTGCAACATATATGGTGCCATCAAATATGATCCACAGATGCCATACAATGCCGTACACATGTGCCCTGTATGTACCAATGCCACTGACACCAGGGAATACCTGTATCATACTATCAATGCAGGTGCAGGGTCGACCTGCTCACTATAAGCAGGTTCAGCCACACCAGGACAGTATTGGCATATCGGGGGACAACAGTCTGTGTACACAACGTGTGCCTGCCAAACCAGGTACACCTGTACATGTCACTGTACAGTATTGTGGGACATGCACATCCCAGGCAATGTCCATGTGAAGGACTATCAAACACAGACATGGCATGCATTGCAAAGCTATGGCCATACACATTGGTAACTAGGATGTCAGGGCAGATCATGCAGTAGCCTTCTGTGTGGGACATTGCAGCCACTACACCCCTGCACTGCACACCATTATCGGTTGACATGATGCCAAGGAGTACCCCTCACCCAGCCTTGTACAGCCATCTTCCACAGCCAACCACTACACACCCATGCAGCAATGCATACATGTATGTCAGTACTGGCACCTTGTGTCTGTGTGTGGGTTATGATGCTCCCAACCAAAGTCACTCCCAGTATAACCCTCATTGGCATACCAACAGATGTCAAACACTTTCACATGCCCTAGCCCATAGAACCTCCAGATATCCCCTGTGGTGCATGTAGTCCTGTGCATTACTGCAGTGTGGCAAACTAAGTAGTTAAGTTGTGTATTTGTGGCCCTGGCAAAGAGTGTCAATGCGTGTCCATTAGAGAGTGTAGTTGTGGTGACAATGGCATCCATTCATGTGGACAGCCATGTGTGCCACATCTAATGTATGTCTACAATATCTCTGTTGCAGATGTCACTCACCTACACACATATATCTTCTTGCAGCACAGCAACATGTCACCTTTGTGGCACATGTAGTAATGTCATGCATATTTAATAGTAATGACTAGTCAGTCAGGGGTTTGACCCCTGTACTGTTATGCATGTGGTTAAGTCTCCAAGCCCTTCCCTGGTGTATTTTGCCTGTCCCACCCACACACTCTCTGGTGGATGTGAAGGTGTACACCTGCTCAGCAGCAGCATGTGTACTGTAAGTGATGGACATGATCAGGTGATGGCCTCTGCACCTACTGCAGTCCTCCTCTAGCTGATTGCATGTGGAACAGCTGTGATGGTGTTCCCATAGCCATTCGCATGATAAACACAGTACACTATCTAGGGAAAACATGTTGGTATTTGGCCATGACAGTCCCTGCGAGTGGTACCTAAATGGGGTGTTCTGACACGGTATCAGAGATGATATCTGGATGTACCTCAAACATTATACATAGTGGGAAATAGCCTAAAGACAGCAGGGTGATGTGCCACACATGACTACAGCATGTATGTGTAGCTATTCTGCATTGAGACTACTGCCTGTTTAACGTGTATGGTAATGGCTATTCTGCATGTTTTAATACAGGCAAGACAGTACTCTGTTCATGAGGGACCCCCATCTGTAGGGCCATCTGTGAACTGGTCAGTGTGTGCAACCATATGTTTCCTATGTTACACACTGAACACACATCTGTGCACAGCAGAAGCATAGTGTGAGGATTGCAGACAGTACATGATGATAGGGATGTGTTACTGCCATTGCATCCCTGACTGGACATGTGTCACATGAAACAGTGGTATGACAGAGACACTGTCTGGGTTCCCAGTGACAAGCCAATAATGGGCATCTGTTCATAGCTGCGGTCACATGTCTGCTACATATTGTAGAGATGGCATGCAGTATATATGCATGTGTTGTGCTCCCTCTGCAAATGTATACCATCTGTTGTGTTGGGTTGATGGTGATATCTGTGCATACTGTTGTAGGTAATCCTGTATGCTGCTGTCTATCACTAAGCCATATGTGGGTTTAAACTGCAACACCATAGGCTGAATGGGTTGGGAGGTCCCGGCAGAACCTCCTGTCCCACTTCAGCTGACCATGGCACCGGGCACTAGCACATCTGGGGCCCAGCCTTGGACATCAACCTCTGTTGCCTCCGCACCACCTTATGGTGGTACCATCACTGAGGATGGAGCATGTTCCCCCTGGGAGCAGGACCAGACAGGTACATGTCTGCTGTTGTGCAGTCCCAGACGTGTTGCAATGGGGGCTCACTAAGGGGTTCCAAAGCCAGATAAGCAAGCTCAAGGGCGGAGTCACATTTACAGGGTGATGCTGCCCCTCCTTGACAGTCCCCAGCACTGCCTCCTTTGCAGCTGTTTAGGTGCAGTGGCGGCTGTCCATGGCTGGGGACCTCCATCCCACTGTTCCCATGGGCTTGTGAATGCCAAACACCCATCCCTGTCTGGGCTGTATCCCCCCACATGTGTCATATACCAACCCTGTAAGCTGTCTTGTCTGTGATCCTACCCTACCTATCCTCCACGGCCATACCTACACTCCTTCCCCTACATCTGACCCTCACATACAGAAACATAAGGCCAATCAGCTCCCAGGACTACATCTGCTCTATACATAGATGACCATGTCACACACGTGCCCACTGGACACATGTAACCCTTGTAATATGCATCACAACATACTCCTGTTATCCTCACCCCTGTCCCTCAGGTGCACGATCCTGGTATGCACATCACTCCTAAATGGTCCAGGTACACCTGATGAGGATGACCCCATTGTACACACAACACTACCGGTCCCTCTATGGTTACCACATTTACCTTTATCATGATGATGATGTTGCACACAGTACCTTGCAAGAGTACTGTTCACACATAATGATTGGACAGGTACTGTTGTGTTAATGTACATTACATGCACAGAGTGATGTATACGGCCAATGTACAACTATTTGAGTGTATGAATGACACATGTCTGTCTGAGCGAGTCTTGAGATTACATAGAACAGCACCACTACATAATACAGGCATCGCTGGTGTTTCCCATTTCATTCATTTGTAATGCTTTGTTGCCACATAGTATGTTCCTGATATATCTCTATATAAGTATGTACCTATATGCTTGACATAAACACTCACATATACATATACATGATGGGATACACTCCTATACTGTTGAATGACTGCACTGTATGATATGTTTGTGGTACTGTCCGTTGTCTGTACATCTGCCATAGCATATTGGTAATTCACTTTAGCTGTGTGTGCAGGGTCCTGGTTCCGAGCCTTGCAGAGGATGTTTATTTGGTTGCAGGGCAGAACAAGGCCACTGGATACGGAGGGAGTAAGGCATATTAAAGCAGTTGGGAGCATGTGTGCGTGGGTTTGCTGGTGTTAAGCACTGCTGACCTCTGGTTACAGCTTCTTACACTCGGTTAGCCTCTACATTGCTTTACCAGTGCAATACTCACATACTGGTAGCCAAACAGGCTTACGCCCACTCACTCTCGCACTTGCAAATGCACTAACATTGCTGCTTGCATTTGGCACTCACACCCCTGGGTGGGAGCGAGACCACAATATTACCTTGTGATGCCTATTACATCGGACTACATGACTACAGTTTCGGGAATGGCTGACCATTAGGTGACGGCATGGCATTCGACTGTACAGAATCGGTGGCCTGTCCAGTGAATTAATCATATTGTGTGTTACTCATACAATCTGCTCCCATCTGGCTGATACATGGGAACCGAGACTCTTCAATACAGACAAGTATTTGGGTTTTGGGAGCCACATCCGTCATCCGAGTCATGCTACCGCATACCTATTATAGGTTTGCAACCTTTTCAATTGGCCAAGGTGGGACTGTATGTTTAACACCTGTCCCACTTTGCGAGAGACAGTCCCTCTTTAGGCAGTTATGTCCTGTGAAAATAATCAAGACATAGCAAATGTCCTGAGATTACAGGACAAAATTATATCCTATGTTTCTTTAATAGTTGCATAAAATAGTTATTTTATATATGAAACTTCCATATGTTATGTGAAGTAGCATAAGCAATTCAAATGCTACTAGAATAAGCTTTTATTTGTGCAAACAATTAAAATGATGTACTATGCAGGGCTGTAGGTATATTTTGCCCTGGAAAAATCTCACATTTCTACAGAACATGGGCATTTGAAAATGTGGCAACCCTATAGGACCTTTATGTAGAGGCGTCAGATTTTGCAGGGCAAAGCATACCCAGAGCCAGTACAAAGGAGAGTACTTCACTGTTTTGCCTAAATAAAAGGTTATTCTTGTGGCATTATAGTTGCTTATACTGTTTCTTATAACATTTAGGTGTTTCAGATACAAAATAATTGTTTTATGCAACTACTACAGTCAATATAGGATATCTTTGTCCTAAATCACAGGGCATTTGCCATGATTACAATTACTTTGCAGGACACAACTGCCCAAAGGGGAGTGTCCCTCACAAAGGTGGACAGGTGGTAACCCCAACCCTACTATTCTATCATCTTTCTAAGGTAGTCAACGGAATATGTGCTTTCTCTCACTAGCAGACCTTTCATACGAATGGGGAAGAATGAACACTGAATCAGGGACACTGCATAACAACCTCAGGGACACATTTAGAAGTTTGGCGCTATTAACCTGACACATTGACAGACCCAGCACATATGTATTCATACACATTATCTGAGGTGCATGCTGTTTATGACTCTTAAATGTTGTCATTATTCATTATGTGTATTCTGCAACCTTTCCTCCTAATATCACTAGTTCTAGGAGGGTTTAGTTGGGACAGTTAGATTCTGATTTGTAATCACGGACATCCCTGGTAATCAGGGACAGTTCAATGATATGGTCCCTATGTGCTCCCCAATGGTTTACGGACTATCCAGTGGATGTGCTCTTAAGGTTTGGGAGGTATGGGCGTCTGCTATGCCCACATCTGAATATTACTTACATCCATGGGGCACTCCTAATACTGCTCTACCAGCCAACACCTGCATGCCTAGGCCCATAATCGCATACCCATAGTTCCCCTACCTGACACTCCTCTACAGCACTCATCCTTACTGTGGGTGCAGGTGGGGTATAAACACACTCCTACACACTGCCCACTCTCCCTGTGTCCAGATACATGTCGTACATTGTGTCGACCCATGTGTTATCAGGCTTGCGCAACCTACTGGTCCGTGTACATCTACAGCCTTGTTGGAAAAATCATTACAGGGCCTGGCTCCAGTCATTAATTTTTGGTGTCCCACAAGGGACATTGATGTCTACGTTTCAAGTGTAGACCTTGCAGATCTCTCCCACTGGTAGTTTCCTGCCAGTAGTCTGGAAAGCAGTGGTGTATTTACCTTTATTGTGTGTCTGTATGTCTCTCTGGCTTAGCTGGGGGGTGGGGGTGGGGGTGATGCTACGTGTTACACGTTAGTTTATTGGACCTCCCACCAACATATGCCCGGCCTGTGAACATATGTTACCCATAACTGCTGTATCATATCCTAGCTATATACGTGTATATTTACTGTAACATATACATATATATTCACAAACTGAACCAAAACTTAATAACTGAAATTAGTCCAC